>NC_052049.1:178108322-178408500 GCF_903992535.2 Arvicola amphibius
AGAAATCAGTACATTGGAAGATGACATGAATCCTGGCATTTTAAAACATCATGGCTGGTCCACTGTACTGAAGATCGGTGCTATCCTAGACCCTCATCTTTAAGGGAGATTCTCAGTGTTCTGAATTCTTGTAGGTGTCTTCAACAACCAAATGTAGGGGCTAGTGCATGAAAGCAACGAAGGACAGAAGTATCAATCCTCACTGTTTTATATTATTGGTCAATGAGTTCTCAAAGGCATCACAATTGTCTATGAATCTTCCAGAAGGGAAAATACCTTACATTCTAGAAAACAAACATACCAGATATGAACATGAAGATAGTAACAAAAACCTGGTTCTATGTTGAATTACCCTTCATCCCTACAGTCTGATCCCAACAAATCAAGAATCCTGTTCTTCTTAATTGCCGAATTGTCCCACAGATGAGTTCATTAGTTCTCATGATCTCTCATACACCAGTTCCTTTCCCGATCCATGTGGACGTTTTCAGACTTCATGGCAATGCTTTCAGCCACATTTTAATGGTCATCCTTTTGTATCCAAAGTTTATTTGATAGTGAGGTTCATTAAAAATAATATTCTTTTATCAGAAGAATCAACCAATGACTTGTTATAGATGCTTAAGTTGTTTGGCAAGCAGGGCCTTTCAAAAAACAACCCACTGACATTTTCTGGGATATTTTCAGAGGCAGTCACAAGGTCACCTATGGGATAAGCATCATAGCACTGCTTCACTGGTCACAGAGGCTCAGCAGGGAGAGATGCACTGTGTACTTGGGTGAGTTCTCTGAATTAACGTCCTACTTACACATTTACATTCTACCTTCACACCATCAAATTGTCAGTTTGCCTCCTGTGTGTATTCCATTTATTTCACTGGAATAAAGTGGTTTTCTCTTCTTTTCTTTTTTTGTGACTGGAGATTCACTAGTTGGGGGCTGGAACTCTTACATGCTATTTCAATTTGTGACTCTGTTCTGACTCATGATGCCCCAACAGGTTGTAAGGTTCATTTTCATCCTTTTTCAAAACAACAAAGATCAAGTCATACACTGTCAATTTTAGAAGCTGTTCTAGACCCTACAAGTGACTGCCCCTCAAGTAGAAAGGAAAAGGAAATAAAAAGTATGGAAGAAACAAAGAGAGATCACCTTCTTCTGAGGAATCTATTATAAGGATAATTTGTTCTCTTGAGATGTACAAGGAAACCACATTGCCATTGTAAAATGGTAACAGGTAAGATCAGGTGGGGCTTTAAGAGTTGGAGTAGATTGTAGTCTCATGAATGAATTGTGTATTGAAGAGTAAGTGGATCCTCTCAAGAGTGAAATCCTGTAACAGGATTTCATCCAAGTCTGCAGGGTTCTCTCCACCTCTCACCATCTAATACTCTGTGCTGCCTTAGGACTCTGTGAACAAGGAGGCTATAGGTCCCTTCAACCTTGAAGAGGGATCATAAGATGGCAACATAGAGCTCTTGCGGTAGGAGGGTTTTGCCTCGTCTTATTGTACCTCGTTATACTGTGTTCGGGTTCATCTATCTTGGAGGCATGCTCTTTTCTGGATGGAAATTGAGGAGGGGTGGATCTGTGAAAGAGCAGCAGAAGTTAGGGGTAACTGGGAGGAGGGAGGGAGGAGAAAATGTGGTCAGAGAATTAAATGTGGTGAGAGAATTAAAAAACTACCCAACAGCAACAAAACAAAAAACAAATCTTCTCTTTACAAATTATTCCATCTGTGTGATCCTGTGGTCAGGAACAAACAAAGAGACTGTCACAATTAAAACAGGCAAAAAAAAAAAAAATAAAAAAAAAACCAAGAAAACAAACAAAAAAATCCAGAAAACATCAAGTCTTCTTGATTTTACAATATTTCAAAATCTGCAGTAATCTACAGATTCTACATTGATTTTTAAAACAATTGTATGTTACCTACAGCATTCATTTTGAGCTAGAGATCTAGGCTCTGATTTGGAAGTCGTCCTGTGAAGCTAGTCCCTTCCTTTACATTGAAAAACCACCTCAAAATCAAGGGATCTGGGAGCACGGCAGACAGTGTGTATTGAGGGAGACATGGAAAGAACTGGAAACACGTGAGGTGCTAAGGGAGACCCCAGGTCACCACGCTGCAGAGCAGTTGGGAAGGCACTGTGAGATGTGTACCTGTAAGTGTGAGAGCAGCCACCACATCACACAGGAGAGCCAGAAGGACTGCAAATGCGGTGGCCAAGCTAAGGGAGACTTTTCCTAGACCCATGTGCATCCTTTAAACCAGGCAAAGAGAGTGCGGGATTTTATATCTTTTCCAAAATACCAGACTTTTTGGGTGTCTAACTGAAAGCAATGCTGCTACATGAACCTATACAAGATTTTCCAATCCTTCAACAACAAATATAATGAGCTTGAGCGCATCTATGGCTCTTGATGTATTTTCATTTATGCTGCTATGAGATAATTCCCAGACAAACAGCAGCTTGGGAAGGGGCTTATTTCAGCTTACAGTTCCACACTACTGTCCATCGTCACGGCGGAGTCAGGGTGAGACCTCCAATCAGCTTGTCACACAATAGCTTCCACGATCAGGGGCAGAGATAAATGCATGCATGTATCAACACTTGCTTTCACTTAGCTTGATTCCTCCACTCTCATCAAGTCCAGGGCCCCAAACCCAGAAATGACGCCACTCGTGTTCAGGCTGTATCTTTTCACATCAATGAAGACAATCCTGCACCGACATGACCACAAACTCACCTGATTTAGGTAACGATTCTCTTCACAGGTGGTTCTAAGTTGTGTCAGTTTGACAATTAAAACTGATTACCACATCTCTAGGGTCTGATGTGTCTTGAAAAAATCAAGGTATGTGCAGCGATGGAGGCACACACCTTTACTCCCAGCACTCAGGAAAGCAGAGGCGGGCAAATCTCTGTGAGTTTGAGGCCAGCCTGGTCTATAGAGTGAGCTCCAAGACAGTCAAGGCTACATAGAGAAACTTTGTCTCAAAATAAATAAATAATAAGGATATGATTGAGAGCAAACAAAAGTCCCAATCACAAAGATTTTCTGATGACATTTTTGAATAGTCCTTCTCTGAATTAGAAGACATGACTTTTATGGCTCAGAAATAACAAAGGTTTCCCCTCATTCATCTTAAAGATGAGATCACTTCAAGAGTCATTGAGAAGGAATTCTTCTTGTATACTTAGGAACCCAGGTCCTGAAATTCTCTCCCATGAAAGAATCCAAAAGGAAATAAAACATTTGAAGATGAATTTTCTTTCGTGATTTAATAATAGACTCGAGGGATTGGAAAACATTTAAATGTCTGATGGTAATATAGCAGGCTACCATGTGGGGTGTATATGTATGGAGGCTGAAGAGAGAGGGTAGCCAGAAGATTAAAAGGCAGCACTTGAAGCTTCTAGGGCAGATGGCATTCTGGGGATGGCTCTACAAAAAGAGAGAAGCAGAGTGAAGGATTCACGAAAACTCTAAGTAAAACTATGTTGTATGTTGTCAGGACGGAGCTGTGAGAGGCTCGGAAGAGCAGCGTCCTAGCAGGCTGAAGGATGAGCATTCTGTTCAGAGGCCAGACAAAGATGAAAAGCCTCGCGCCTTTGGTCCACGTGCCAAAGACATCTTCCTAAGTGGCTTACTTTCATGAAAACTTACAAGGCTATAAATCAGAAGGATTTAATATATAAACTGAAATCACAAATTCCCAAACTTTAACTTGGGAACATCAGACAGATGAATGAATTAAAAAGTATTCATTGAGGACGTATATGGTTTCTGAATTCAAAGCAGACAGAGCAATAGCCACTAAATATAATATTTACTTAATGTTACCTTTCAAATTACCATGAATTATAAGGTGATATAAAATATTTGAGGGACACTGTATGACCACTGCCTCCCTGGTAGTCACTTGGCGTGACTCTGAAACTATCATTTGATTTCTGTTCATTGCTTTTCCCTGTCTACAGAAAAGACTAATGCAATTGAAGAGGGTAATCATGACAAACAGTTAGCTATAATAGTTGAATAACCACAGACAAATATGAAAATTTATCTAAGACATTGAGTCTATGTGATGGCTAATATTGATTATCAGTTTGATAGGATCTATACCCACCCAAGAGACAAACCAAACCTCTAAACAGGTTTGGGAGAGTTTCTTTTCAAAAAGTTCGATTTACTTAGATTATATGTATTAGTGTTTTGTTGCATGTATGTATGTAAACCACATGTGTGCCCATGGAATGGTTTTGTACCACCATGGAGAGCTGGGAGTCAATCCAGGTCCTCTGCAAGAACAAGTGTTCTTAACTGCGGAGCCATCTGTCCAGGTCTCATCAAAGAGCTCTCGGCTGGATTAGGAGAGGTAGACAGAGTGACCTGAAAGATGGGCAGCACCAGCATGTGATCTGGAGTCTTGAACAGTGTAAAGAACATAAGCAGAGAGCCAGCATTCATCAGTCTCTGCTTCTTGGACATTGATGCAATGCGGGCAGCTTCTTCATGCTCCTCATATGATGGCTTCCCCATCATAATGACTGTATCTGCAAAGTGTGGGTCAAAATAAATGTTTCCTCCATGAAGTTGGATCGTGAAACACATTTGATCACAGAAAAGTGAAAACTTGGCTAACACATTGTGTCTGCGTTTGCTTAGAAAGTTATTATAGTGTATGGAGGCTATTTAATAGGGTATGCGTTGTTATTATAGTTAATATGCACATAATTAGATTTTAAAGTTACAGTTAAGAGTTTAAATGTATCACCTCATCTTGTGTTTAGATACCTCTGCATGCTCAGAAATATGTAGGTACATTACTGAACTGTTAACTGCAAATGGTTATGGGAGTAACTAAATTAAAACAGCCATTTTCTGGCAAAGGAGGATTTTTTTTACCTTAAGTTTGAAATGTTTCCTCCTTGACTCTCAATATTTTTCTTTGCATTTTTATATTTTTAAAGTATTAAGTATATTTATTTCTTTATAAATTAAGTTGAAAAAAATCTCAGTACCAGTTGTGAGAAACCTCTGTTGTAGGTATTAGTCAGGGTAGTGCAAACAACAGACAAATAGTATAGGGTATTGCTGTCACTCTTTGCTGCCTCAGAGAGGCTATAGGTACCATTGATGAAGACTCTGTGCACTTCAGACATGGTTCTCAGAGGATTCAGGCTGGATCTAACCTGAAAGCCTCCTCCCTGCAGTTTGGCTTGAAAGTACCAGTACCAGAAAGTACTATGTAAGCTGTCAAAAGAGATGAGCAACCCACAGTCCTATTCATCTCTGATGTCTATGAACTGCAGCAGTGACCAGCATGGCAAAATAGCCCTTCAAAAGCAATAGTGGTGCTCATGTCTTAGTGGCAACCAACAACTGTCTACTTGAGCATAAAGCCCATCTGTAGGAGAGAAATAATGCCTGGTGCTAGAAACCCAGCCAACTCTCCAGGGTTAGTGTGGTCATAGATCTTAGAAGAGATTCTACTAGTACCACTTATGTAGAGCACCATAATTCCCAACTGTATTCTAAAACTTATACTTACACTCACAGTAAGTAAAACTCTCAACCCTCATCAAAGATGCTTCTCTTTAAAGACCATTACAGAAAAACCATAACTGGTTATCAGGAGCCCAACCACGATAGATACATCGACAACACAACTTCTACACCTAATGCTTAGGGAACATCTTAGAGGAAGGGCCACAAAGACTGTAAAAACTAGAGGACCAGGAAGTCTGTGGTAAGATTGTATCTCCTAGAAAGCAACGCCCAGGATAATTTAATAGTATGGCTTTCTAAACAAGATTCAAACAATGACCCAAACTGTCAATAGACACATTAATGCAGAAGGAGGGAATCTCATAAGGTCCTAGACAGAGAGCTATAGGAAAGTCCTGATTACTAAGTGGGGGAGGGTGAGAGAATTAGTCTCTCCCAGTGATGAATTTCTTGATTGGTTAACCAATACAAAATAGCCAGCCCTAAAATCATGTACATAGAAGCCACACTAGGACTCAGCAACAAGTTGTATGTATATATTTATGCGTGTAAATGTGTGTGAATGTGCATGTATATGTGTGTGGCAATAATAACCAAAGAAAAAGAGATCATAAATTTGAAAGGGGATAGACATAGGAGGAGTTGGATGAGAAAAAAAGAATGGGGAAGGTGTTGTAATTGTATTTTAAATAAATTTTAATTTAAAAATACAAAAAGTTAAATTAAGAACCATTGTTTATTGGATATCTATTCACAAGATATATAAAAATACTTATTGTCCCCAAACAACTACAATTTAATCATATGCACTTTGATAATTTTCTCAGTGTGTCTTTTCCAAACCTCAGACCCAAAATTCAGAATAACATGCCACCAATGCTTGAATTAAATTTTGCTTCCTAAATTGACTGCTAAATATCCAAAATCCTGTTCTTTTACAAAGCAAAAAACAATATAAATAACTGGTTTCCTAAAATTCAATCATTTTTAATTAATTTAAGATGTCATAGGGACATTTATTTATTGATCAGATTTGGGGGAAAACTGGTAATCTGAGAGAACTGATCCTTCATGGGTTAAAGATTCAAACATCTCATGGAGAGTATCTATGTTAAATGTTGACAAACACAAAGTTAAGGCCGGTAAGGTACTCCCTAGGCTCAAAACATATATGCTGGTTCCCAGGGCAACAAGGCAACAGGGCTTAAGGCTGGGAACATCAAACTGTGTAGCCACCATGTTCTCTGAGCATCCTCCTGTGCCACAGGCTCCAACAGCCATGCCCTGACTCCTTACCATCCTGAAGCAATGGAACCCACTGGCCATGAACTCTCTGAAATCAGGAGCCAAAATGTATTTTTCTCCCTTTAATTTTTTTTTTTTTGTAAAGAACAATTGACTAACATAGAGGACTCCCCTTCACTTCCATTGTCCCTTTAGTAAGTCTAGTCAATAGCACTGGTATGATGGCTGAGTTGACCAGATACCTGTAAACTTCTTAATGGAGTCATAACCAGATCTCCCAGGAGGCTACCAGCCCAGTTCACTATTGCTTGTGCTGCTGACGGCTTCCTAGGGCCATCTTTGCCTTTCCCCCTTTACGTATCTGCTTTCTTGCCATGCAGAGCAAGTCCGTATGAGAACACTTGAAGAGAGTAAGGCTTCCTCTTAGGAAATAGATGTATGAGGCAGGGTGTTAAAATTATCCAGAGGGCAACCTCTGTGTTGCGGTCTCTACGCTCTGGGGAGGTGTGCAGCTGCTTTACTTTTTTAACCTGAGCCCTCGTCGTCCCAGTCACATGAGGAGCCTGGCCTCTATACTGTCACTGTGAAGAGGAGCCCAGACAGTGCAGAGATGCCTTACTAATGAGAGGGAGGCTGCTTCCCGTCTGCAATCTCAGGTTATGCTGACAACAGCTCTGTTTAGGAGACATTAATAACCCTGCTTCATAGCTGAAGTCACAGGGGTTAAGTGACTTGCCCAAGATCACCGTTCCAATAAAGCTCTCGTGACAGTGTGAAGTAAGCAATGACAGAATGGCCCCCAACACCACGTCCTGCTCTGGGAACCAAATGCTACGGACACACCTTAATTACACCCAGGATATGTTAATGTTGCCCTTAAATACCCACAAAGCTTTTCTGCCACCCTCCCTGCAACACTGAGGTCCTCTGGGCAGATAGCAACTTAGATTTAATTAAATGAAAAAGCCTGCACCAGCAAAACCCACCCTCACCCTCGTTCTGCCCCAATGGGGAATGAAGCTGTCTCATTTGCTCTCACCTCAGAGGCGGCATGAGGTGAGAGGCCGAACGGCCCAGTGGCAGTGTGCTGCAACCTCCTCAATTACCTGACAGATAAATTCTCCCCGATGGAGGCTGAGGGGCAGGATCTGTTGTTCTCCCTCAGCTCACTGATTTTCTAATGGGAAGAGCTGGCTGATGAAGGAGCAGGGCTGTCCTCTAGGGAACGACAGAGGTAGGCCTTTCATGGGCGCCACCTGAGGGAGAGTGGCGGCAGGGTCTAGTAAATGGTTTCCAGTTGTGAGTGACAAGCCTGTGAGGTCATCAAACTGAGACCGAGGATGCATGGTGAAGGTATTTCTCTGATGCAATTGTTAAGAACACATCAACAAGGCGAAACTTTTCTCCTACTGGTATACCACCTGGACTAAATTCTAGAACCCATGGACAAGACACAGAGTCAAGAGGACATGTAGTGAGAAGCGGCAGGGCTGCGTCCTGCCACCCGGCTGCCGGCTAACTTTACACCCGAAATAATTACACGGAAACTGTATTCTTTTAAACACTGCCTGGCCCATTATCTGTAGCTTCTTATTGGTTGATTCTCATATCTTGCTTTAACCCATATTTAGTAATTTATATAGCACCACGAGGGGTGCCTTACCAGGAGAGATCTTAACCTGCGTCCATCTCGGAGAGGAGCAGCATGGAGACTCACTATGGTGACTGCCTGAAGCGTCTCTCCCACTCTACTTCCTTGTTCCCACAATTCTGTTCTGTCTACTCCACCTACCTAATTTTCTGTTCTTAAAGGGCCAAGGCAGTTTTCTTTATTAATTAACCAATGAAAGAAACATAGACAGATAACTCTCCTCCATCAAGGACAGAGAGAGGGAGCATGGCTAACAAGGAGTGCTGAGCTTGCAGAGTCACCTGCAGCCCCTTTCCTTTCCCTATTTCCACACTCCAGCCATGTCTTTCATTCCTGAATCCTTTTATTTATTAATTAAACTTATTCATTAACTTCACATCCTGAGTGCAGTTCCCCCTCCTCTATTTTCATCCCCTCCTCCCACTTCCCCTCTGCCCCCCACCCATCCATTCCTCTTTTGTTTCTGTTCAGAAATGAGCAGGTCTCCCATGGGTATCAACAAAACATGGAATATCAAGTTACTATAGGTCTAAGCTCTTCCTATTGTATGAAGGCTGGGCAAGGTAACCCAGTATGAGGAGTAGGTTCCCAAAAGTCAGCCACAGTCCCTACTCCCACGGCTAGGAGGCCCACAAGTAGACCAAGCTTCACAACTGTCACACGTCCATCCCATGAAGGGTCCCAGCTGTCGAACCAGACTCTGTGAGCTCCTATGAGCCCAGGTTAGTTGCTTCTGTGAGTTTCCTTGTGATGTCCTCGAATCCCCACTACCCAGCTTTTACAATCCTTCCTTCCCTCTCTTCAGCAGGATTCCGGATTCCGCAAGCTCGGCCCAGTGCTTGTCTGTGGGGCTCTGCATCTGTTTCCAACAGTTCCTAGATGGAGGCTTTCTGGATGCTGGCCCAACCTACATATTTTTTTAAAAAATATGTAATTCTTTAAAATTATGTGTATGTATGTCTATTAATGGGTACATACACATAAATGCCATTGCCTCAGAGGCCAGATTCCATGGATTATATTAATTAATTCAATTGATGTAAGAAAACTCAACCTGAAAGTGAATATCACCAACGACTCTGAATTTTATAAAGTAGAGAAAGTAAGCATAATTGCATTTCTCTGTTTCTGGTTTTAACTGTGGCTATGACATGACTAGCTATGTCTAATCTCCTTTGACTATCCCATAATGGCAAACTGTAATCTGGAAATGTAAAATGAATAATCCTGTTCTCATGTAAGTTTCTTTTTGTTAGAGATGGAGCTCTGGTTGGCAGGCTTGGCAGCAGGTCCCTCACCCCACTGATTCATCTCTCTGCTATTGCTGGGGGGTGGCTTGTTGGTTTCCCAACTGCTCAGAACCGAAATAATCACACAGAAACTCTATTATTTAAAACACTGCTTGGTGCATTAGCTCTAGTTTCTTATTTGCTAACTCTTATATCTTAATTTAACCCATCAAAGTTTCAGCGCGTCTGTCTCTGGCAGGGGTTCCATGGCTTCTCCCTGACTCCACCTTCTTTCTCCTAGCATTCAGTTTAGTTTTCCCTGCCTACCTCTATTCCCTGCATGGCTCAAAACAGTTTCTTTATTAACCAATGGTATTCACAGCATACAGAGGGAAATCCCACATCACTCTGCTTTTTCTTTCCTTTTTAAATGAGGTCCTATGGAGCTCAGGCTGACTTGAACTCGCTATGTAGCTAACAAAGACAGTAAACTTTCGATCTTCCCACTTCCTCCTCTTCCTTCTCCCCTTTCTCCTCCTGTCTGCTAGAATTATAGGCATGTGTCACCATGCCGGATTTAACAGGACACTAGGAATTGAACTCAGTTTTTAAAATACTGATCAGTCTACCAACATTCTACATTCCAAGCCATATTAGTTTTTTATACACATTTAATTTTCATGTGCTGAAAATTAACTATTTGTCAAATATGAGTATTATGATCATCCTGTTTTGCTAGGGAAAAGTCAGCTTTATTCTCTCCTAACAGTAGTGTAAGGAACAAAACAGAAGCAAAGGCCCATAGAGAGCATGAGGACAAAAGCAGCACTGTTTGCATGCAGAAGAGAAAAATGTTTACCTGACCAAAGAGAACCAGGTGACCTGGGGTACTGAGTAACTAACTGAGCCTTAAGACTAGGCATGCAGAGATTTCAGTGCACAGAATTGAGGGACAGCTCTGAGGAGGAAGACGAAGCCTGCAACTGGGGTGAGGGGTGTATGTGTCCAGATTCACAGGTAAACAGGAACATACATACACATACATGAGGTGTATCCATACACACGTGATCTCTGTGCATTTTCCCAGTGAACTTTGTCTTATATGATTGGAAAGGTGCAGGAGGTGTTTGTGACCCAGTTTGCTCTTAACCTGAATCACTTTGGTTCCAATCTCAGTAAAAAACTGTACAGAATTTCAACAGCACATTTATGCCTTCTTTGAACTCATTGTCAGGCCCACACCAAAGTCTTGCTTTCACATTTTCCTGCTTCTAACAGGCGTTTGCCACAGCATACACACAGCATGAGCAGGCCTCGGGTTTCCATGGTCACTGAGAAAAGGAAGGCATGAGTCTGGCTCACTCAATTCAAGGAACTTAGCTCATCTGTTACCTAAAGAACCGGAAGCACGAGGCTTGCAATACTGAAGATCATTTCCTCTATTCTGTGATTCAATATCAATCAAGATTTAAGACTTTACCATTTCCCTCCATTGCTGGTACTGATAAAAGGAAGTAGAAAAAAATCTTTTAAAGATAACAGCAATTTTACAATGAACCTGCAGGTCCTGGCTCAAAATCTGAATACAAAAGATGGGTTGTTGTTGAACTCTATCCTCTGAGCACAATAGCCACTCTCTTATTGGTTCTGCTGTGTCTTCACTGAAAAGTCAGTAGAGAGAACTTTAAGAAACAGGTGCTAGAGAGGGCTATTGGACCCACGATGACAGCTGAGCTGCACCTTCCTTACCTTTGTATGTCATTGTGCCCTAATTGTGTGTGGCCCCTGGGTTTTGGGAGGTGCTAGAGTATGTAGGCTAGGGAGGCTGACTCAAAATGGGATCTATGTAGCTAGCTATGGGGAAACCATCAACAGTGCTGGGTGAATACTTCCCAATGTCAATACCTTGAGGTCACCCAAATACTTGCTAGTAATACCTCACCCATTCTGCATAGGTAAGCCTGAGAAATATATTTATTCCCCTAAGGTGATTTTGGTGGACTCATACTTGGGTTTGTCATAGAAAACATAGGAGGAGGCAGACACTGTGTCTCCAAGGAAGGAATTCTCATACTAAGATGATAGATTTTCCTTTTGGCTCCCAGATGTGCTCCAAGTAAATCCCAAGCATATGAGCTTTGGAGGACCAGAGCATATGAATTGTACAAATAGAAATGTGAGAAAATCAAAGCTGCTATAACATGCCCAGAAATGCTTAAAATTTAAAAGCCACTTATCTCCCGTCTAATTTGACCCCAGAAACTAGCCTTTTCAACAGAAAGGAGAGACTGGAACTAATACTTTTCATTATAGACTAAAGATATTAGAGATGCAACATTGGCATGGAGGTACTGGACCAGCAACTAGGAGTGGGTAGAGAAAGCTCAGTGAGTTTTTTATGCTGTTCATTCTCAAGAGCAAGTGCAGTGAGTCCTAAGGAGTGGTGCTGGGCTGAATAGGATGCCAGTGATGGACAGTCATACAGATCATGCTATCTTTTGTTAGTGTGAAACAAGGGCAGATGCCATTCATGAGCATTTAATAAACACAGATGGAAAGGATGTGTCTTTCCTTGATGCAAAATTAAAATAATTTACAAACTCTATTGGTTTCAATGACCTCAATTTGTCAGCTAGTCATTTATTTCCCTTCATAGGCAACTGAAGGAAACACTGATGCTTTTACTCCAATTTTAACTATGAATATTACATTCAGATCACAGAAAACACAGTAATATATCTCTGTATGTATATGCATAGGTTCAATAATGACTGCAAAGGGTTAGAGAGGTGGAAACAGAGTTCAAAAATTACCAACGAGGCTTTACTGGAGGCAAGCAAAAGGTTGATACATAATCAATAAAAGCTCAGTGGTTCTTAGATAATGAACCTTGTTAGAGATCTACTGGAATTATTGCTGAAGAATCAAGCTTTGGGGTCAGATTTGAGCCAGTGCTAGTGCCCAGTTGAATTGTAGAAGAAAGGTGTGGGACTGTGGAGACTGTAGAGGCCAAGGACAGCACTGTGTCTACACAGGTGAATGATGGCAGGTCCAGATGGATGAAGGGGTACTTGAGTGGAATGTCAGTAATTCAAGTAGGCCAGGTCAGCAATGAGAACCTAGCAGAACAGAAGTGCACAGGACACCTTGAGGTCCTTGTTTGTCAGTCCCTTGATATACACACCAAACAACAAGATGATAGATCTATGATGGGGTGGTGGCATGTGCTGTCACGGCAGAGTGAGGTGTTCTCTGTATGGTAAGGGGTCCAGATGGAGGATCATCCTGGCTCAGTGTTTGCACTTGAAATGGAGTCATATGTTGCATACAAAACAGAGTCATTCAGGGAAAGTCACAGCCTCCCAAAACTACTTTTAACACAATATGGAGTAATTTAGGATAGGGCACAGCTTGCCTTCAACAATGATTTTTCAAAAGAGTCTTGTTATCACTGCTTTAGATTTGTTAATAATTCCCCTCATGCTCTTTGGGGATGAACATTCCTGCTTAGGTTTAACTGAAGAGGTCCACACTTCCCCTCTTCTCCTGCTGTTCACTACCCTCCCCATTCCTTCTGCTCTCTGTTGGTGGCCCTAGGCTCAAGGTTTGGCCAAACATTTATCTTTTCTATTCATTGTAGAGCCAGCATGAGGATGCCCTCAAGAGATAGTGGGTATTAAAGATGTCATCACAGGGACCAGGATGAGGTGATTTAATATGCACAGAGAGATTTCACATTATTTTTGTCTTAATAGTCTTACTGCATTGTAATTATCTTTGTACACAGCAATAGCAATCACAAAAATCTAGGGAAAACAGTGCTACTAATATCATAGTAAATTCTTAGATGTTAGCAATGCTATACAGCCAGTTACTCTGAAGAGCAAGATATTTTGATCTGCTAGAGTTGCTAAACAGTTTAGCATTATTCTCATTTATAACATACTGATATCACACACATGTATACATTGAAAAGACTGATATTAAGTAGTTTCCTTGAGGAGATTCCAAGTAGCTCTAAGCAATGCATCCATAATATTGGAAGACGATAGTGGACATTAATGAGGTCTAATTTTTATGACAAGCTGAACTAGCTTATCACTTTCATTAAGGCTTCTTTTGCTCTCCATGGGGGCCTCGGTTCTTCAAAGGAAGATGGTGGCATCTATGATGGTGAATATTTATGATCAGCTTGACAATATCTAGAATGACCCAGAGTCAAGACACTAGGGGCATATGTGAGGGAGTATCTAGAGTAGGTTAACAGAGATGGGAAGCTCCACCTTAACTGTGGTGTTATGGAATAGAATTTGTTCAACTATGTAAGGATGTGTTGCTGTTTCACCTTGCCTGCTTAAAACACCTGACTGATCTAATAAAAAGCTGAATGGTCACTAGTTAGGCAGAGGAGGGATTGTAGCTAGTTAGTTACCGGCCGCTTAGCCCCGAAATAATCACACAGAAACTATATTATTTAAATAACTGCTTGGCCCATTAGCTCTATCTTCTTATTGGTTAATTTTTACATATTAATTTAACCCATCTCCATTAATCTGTGCATCACCATGAGGTCATGGCGTACCAGCAAAGTTTCACCATGACTGTCTCTGGCGGTGACTCCATGGCTTCTCCCTGACTCTGCCTCCTTTCTCCCAGCATTCAGTTTAGCTTTCCCTGCCTACCTAAGTTCAGCCCTATCAACAGACCAAGACAGTTTCTTTATTCATTAATCAATAGAAGCAACACATAGACAGAAGGACCTCCCACATTAAGGGATAGGTAGGGCTGGTGGGCAAAGAGAAAAGGGGAGCCATCCATCCATCCATCCATCCATCCATCCATCCATCCATCCAGAGGACAGTCAGCATGGGACCAGCCAGTCAGACATGGAGGAAGCAGGAAATTAGGATGAACAGTACACAAATGAGGTGAATGAGCCTCAGGGCAGCACAGAGATGAAAAATGGGTTAATTTAAGTTTAAAAAGCTAGCTGGAAACAAGGCTAAGGCCAATCATTCATAGTTAATAATAACTCTCTGTGTCATGATTTGGTACTGGAAGTCCAAGAAAGCCTGCTACACTGTGGGCAGCACCATTCCATAAGCTGGAGACCTGGACTGAATGAGAGGAAGGAAGGGAGCCCAGCTCCAACAGTCAATCTCTGCAATCTGACACCTGAAACAGGGTGGCCTCACCCAATGCTTGCTATGGTTTTCCAGCTATGGCGGACTGTAGCCTTACATTGTGAGCAGAAATAAACACGTATTAGATAGCTTTTCTAGGGTTACTCATCACAGCCACAGAAAATTTAATTAGTCCAGCATTCCTATTACAGACAGGAAATCCTCAACTCAGAGGTAGCTAAAAGAACAAGATGAGACCTACTAGTGTGTGGACTTAGATCTAGCTGTGTCAGACCCACACCCCCTCTATTGCACCAGGTGCTCCCATGTGAGACAATCCCCCTGCTACACATTCGTGTTAGATCTGCATGCATCAAGTCAATTAAACTCTAAATTGCTCTGACCTGGTACTGCAGAGCTGCTGACCCATGCACTCTGACCTCAGCCTTTGGCCACATTGAATTTTGATCAATCAGGACTGCCCTAATTTACAATACCCTTATTTGCATAGCAGAGATTGCCTAAGTGGAAATTATGTGCCCAGCAGCAAATGCTCACCTTTAACTTAACTGCACAGAGGCCAATATGGACACCTTCCTTCATGTGGTGTAGCATGGAGTACATGTCAGGAAACTGGACACAAAGAAAGCCTCCCTGACTGCAGAGGAGCTTCTCCAAAATGCAGCTCCTTAGAGCCAATGTCCTAGGATGCAAGCCGTATGTAGTCACTGCCTAGGCTACTGCTTCCTTGAGGGGAATTCATTCATGTGCCCGTCCCTTCTCTGCTATCACCGGGCCCAGTTTTCTACGGAAGTATTGAGAATACAAATGGAAAGTAGGCTGGTGTGTAGCCTAAGAGATGGATCAGTTTTGGGAACCAAGCACTCCCAAACAAGTGTTAGTGTGTGCAGATAACACTAGGCAGACTTATGTGGGCTTGTAGCAGGGCGCTAGCTTTAGAATCCAGAAACGCTTTCTAGGGAAGGCAAAGCAATCACGTTCTGGAGGAGACTGTGGAACACGAAGTAGCCTGTGGCTGGGAAGCCAGATTCCTAAACTCTGCACATGTAGAACAAGGGATAAAACAGAATCTCAGCATGGAGCATTTTAAATGTTTAGCAAGGCAATTTTCATTTTTCAAAAATAAGAGTTTCTTGGGAGACTGTGGGGTTGGTATGACACACTGAATGCATGCTAATAGAAGAAACATGAGGGCCCGAGTTCAGATCCGCAACAGCTACATAAAATCCTGGGCTTCTCTAATCTCAGCACCGGAAGTAGAAACCGGTAGATCCTAGGCATTCACTATTCCAATGGGAAATGCTTCTAAAAATTTAAGACAGTGAGCAATCAAGGAAGATTTCCAAAGCACACACATACATTAACATGCATGCACATGCACACACACACACACACACACACACACACTTGTATGCACACACACAGAGGCACACACCTGCATGCACGTGTGCACACACAAACACACAATATCTTTATGCTTGTTGTCATTAGTTACAGAGCATGCAAGAGGATGTGCCCGCATAGTTGGTATTAAAGATGTCTTTACAAGGACCAAGGGCCAGTCAACTTCTTTATCTTTTCATGGGAAGCTCCCCTATTTTTCTCATCATTGCTGTGGTGTCGAAGATTGAGCTGTGGAAGCAGCCCACGGAATCCCTCCTGCCTGCAGTTCACTGTGCCTTTTCTCATAGAGGCCACCAGGTCTCCAGCAGGGCCAAGCGTTTCCCCTTTCAGACTCCTGCAGTATTGGTCATGAATATAAATAGTGACATTTTTCTGGATTACAGTCTTGAGTTGTGTGCCTTTTACATTTTCTCCATTAGAGCAGATGTTGTCTGAAGAAGTTCTTGTCTCATTCAGCTCTGTATATCCTGCTCAGGGACAATGCCAACACACAGTAGGCTATCATGACTTCAGGTGAAATCAATAAAGACGGAGGGTAGAGGGGCAGCTAGATGGCGCAGTGAGCAGCGGCACTTGCTGCCAACGACGACTCTGTGAGCTTGATCCAGGGACCCAAACAGTAGAAAGAAAGAACCAGTTGCTGAAAGTTGTCCTCTGGCCTCCACACATTCACTTCAGCGTGCAATACCCCACCCAATGGAAATATGTAATGTGCCCACAGGTGACTCTTAGAACAGAATCTGACAAACAAGCATGGTGGGTCACCTGTTTGATTTCACCCTTCATGTAGCTGAGTCAGGGGAATGGAGAAAAAAGAATAGCATGGACAGCCCAGTAAGAGCCTGTCTTAAAAAACAGCAACAACGATAAAAGCCTTAACAACCATGGTACAAAGAATGAGATTAGTCTGATTTTATTTCTCATTGAAATAAAATTTTATTACTATTACAAGTCTCAGAATTTAAATGTGTAAAAATAATTCGTGACACAAAATAAAAGAAGCACCACTGTTCATAAGCTAAGTCATTTCTGGTCGTTGTGCCATAGATGGAACTGATGGATTTACTCATGGTACCTAATTTCTCTACCTCTGGGTTGCAGCCACAGTTCCTATATTTGTTAATGAACGCCACAGTGGGTATTATTTGTAATGACTAAATGCCTAGTATATACACTGGGATTAAAGTCAATGGTTTATGCCTCCTATTTGCTGACAAGAAGCTGTGAAACCTCATGGGAAGATGTGCCCTGGAGAGTACTGGCCATTAAAATGGCTAAGAAAACCTTTAATAGTCTGATGTTTCTGTACTGTCCTGGATGCCTGGAAGTTATCTTCAGAGACCATGACCATATTGAATCTGAGGGCTGGAAATTGCTTCTGGCTCATCTGAGTAAATCTACACCACTGCTTCAGAGCTCTGGAATACATGCAGGACAAGTTTGTAAGCCATGGCAAAAGAACTCAGGAAAAGCACTGGGCATGAATGAAACTTTAAAATTGCCTATGCTTGCTAGGCATGGTGGAACACACCTCTAATCTCAGCACTAGTGATGAACGCACAAATCGATCTCTGAGTTTTAGCTCAGCCTTGTGAGACCTTGTCTGAACAGACAGACAGACAGATAGACAGACAGACAAAGAAGCAAGCAACCTTAGGCTTTCAAAATCAAAACTTCCACAAGCAGCAAGATCAGGAACAAAAGTAGAAAAATTTCATGGAAATAGCTTGCATGTTTCAAATGCTATGTGCGGTATGATATCCTCCAGGATAGAGCTAGCCTTCACCTCCACTTCCCACAAGTTGGGAACAAGAACAGCTTTAAATAGTCTTTTCTCTGCCTGAAATAAAGGATGTGTTGCTCTAGAAAAAAAAGTGTATATATTTTCTTCCTTTTCCTATTAAGGCCAGTGTAACTAAAATCAACCCACAGGTTTTTCTTTCTGCTAAAAACAAAATGAGAGATCCAGTTTTAGGGATCTTCAAAAGAAACTTCCCCCGACACTCTCCCTAAAAATATCTGATATTTTGAGGTTATTTGGGCTATCTATATGTACCAGCATATGCTGTGGCTTTGAGCAGAGCATTTTTGTTTGAACTTGGTTCTCTGTGGCCATCTTTGAAATACTTCACGTAATATAAAGTATTTTGAGAACAGATGGAAGCAATTTCAACCATAAAAGGTTAAGAGTATCAAACATAGATAAAATAAAAAATAACCATCTTCTAATGATGAGTGACTTTGGCCCTGGCGGAGTCAGGAGGAGAACATGGCAGTGCCTACATCCATGAAAAAGCCTAGGGAAAAGTCTCCAGAAGGTTCAATTCACCAACATATTTGAAATTGTCATTAAGAAACTCAATTTCAAAAACTACAACCAAGCAGAGTACCACTCCTCTGTGACCTCAATGTTTTTACAGCGGGATGGAAGGCAGAGGACCTAGAGAGCCCCACCCAGTATTGGCTCCCAGCTGAGTGAAAATCTAGTCCCTGATATCTGATGCTGTCTTCTGGCCTCCACAGACACTGTTAGCACACAGTGCACACACATACATGCAGCTACAGCAGGCATACACATAAAAATAATAGACAAATAAAAAGAAGATAGGCAGAGACAGGAACATTTCTGGACACAGACTTCCCAGTTTACTGATAATATACCTGCAACTTTACTTAAGGAACTCACTTCATCTGAGCCAGAGTCTATATCAGCACCCTTGGCTTCCTAACCAGCATAATCAGATGTAGTGTTTCATGGAGAAGACACCTCTGGGGCCTTGGAGAAGCCTCTGTCTCTAAAGTGTTCTGTGTACAGGCATAAGGAGCTGAGTTGGATCCCACCACTCAAATAAAAACCTAGGGGTATTTGATACTCTTGTACTACCATAACTAGGAGGAAAAGCCAGAAAAGACCCAGGGCCGCAAGCTCTAGATCCTGCTCTAAAAATAACATGGAGAGCAACAGATGAAGACACATGACCTTTTTCTTTGGCCTCTTCACATCTACACACACATGCATGCACAAAGAATCCACCTAAGCAATTGTTTTATAGCATGAGTACACCTGTGGAGACACAGAACTGGCTTAGAGTGCAGGCTCCTCCTGGGACAGATGAGACGAAGTTGGGAATCGGTTGCTTGGCAAACCAAGCATAGATGAAAACAAACTTTCTCTGCCCATTTCTCGAACGTTCTGTCAGAATCTGTATCCTGGATAGGGACGTGGCCTTTGAGCTCGGTTCTTCACGCTCTACCAGTTTCAAAGGAGTGCTTTGCTTCTGTATACATGTTGCCTTGTTTCTATGTATTTCTTTTCATTTTTATTACTGTTATTAATTGAGGTATTGTTTCTTGCAAGGTGAGGCAAGAGTTTCTCATGATCATGTGCGTGAGTAAAGGGGGGTTTCAGAGTTGAGGTAATGCTTTTTAGTCTGTATAAAAAGCCATACAAAATAAAGCTTGTTATGCAGTTGTTCACACTCTGCATCCCTTCTGTCCTGATTTGCGTGAGACCCTTACCCAGGGACCCCCCAATGCAGTAGACATTGACATGCACCCAAATGACATCTCCCTCTCTGTGTCCTCTCATGTTCCTATCAATAAAAATTAGTCTCTCTAACACACTATATACTGATTTAGAAAGATGCAAATATAAAAACATGAAAGGGGTTTTCCTGGTGGAAAGAAAAGTAAAACCTGTTCTCAGTGTTCTCAACACCAAGCTCCAAACATGCCTCTTTCCTGAGCTTTAAAGCTGAGCCTTCCTCCTCTGCTTCTCCTTGTGGTTGCATTATTATTTTTATTTTATATACAATTGTGCATGAATGTACACATCAGGTATTCACATGCATGAGGACATCGAATAACTGGCTTCCTTCCGCCTTGTAGAGACAATCTGCCCATCTGGACACTCCAAACTTTCTGGCCCATGAGCCTCAGGGCGATGCTTGTGTTTCTACCTCCCATTTCATTACAGAAGCGCGGAGATTGCAGATGCAAACCATGACGTCCTGCTTTGTGGCTTCAGTGATGAAACTGGGTCACCAGGTTTATGCAGCAAGTCATTTACCCACTGAACCATCTCACTGACTCAAAGTTGGTAATCCTAAACATGTCCTTCTTTCTTGATCGCATCTTCAGATTTGGGCTCTGTCTTTCTGATGTTCCTCCTTTTGACCCCTGAGGACATCTCCTTCTGCCATCTGACCCTTAAAATTAAAATTCTCCCATAGGTTTTATCAACTATCCTTAATCTACAGTCTCTATGTGACTTCACATGATTTGTGAATTCAGTTAGGACAGGAAGGCAGATCACCCCGAAGTCCATATCTTTAATACAATTCTCTGCTCTTCCAATATTCAAGGTCTTTTTCAGCTGTCACCTAGACATAGTTGCCCAGACAGCAAAATCCGCAGCTTAGTGTGCTCCAGAACAGATCCACTGCTTTGCTTCTTCCAGATTCCATTAAATATGCTATTTATAAATCCTGCATCTTAACTTTTGGCCTCAATCCCATCTTAGTGGTCATCGTGGTACAAAACAAATCATAATATAAACATATTATAATTTATATTATATCATTTTATAATTATAATATTTATAATATATAAAATAATATAGAGTAAATATCATTATCATTATAATATAAAATCTTAAAGATGATGGAACAAGCATAGGACCTTGGACATGTTAGGCAAAGTCATTACCTCTAAGCAGTGTCCCAGTCTTTCTTGTGGGTGCGGGAGGGAGATCTTCCTACCACATGTCCTATTCTGTGAATCCAGTCTTGCATCACCCCGGCATACAAATCACAATGCTTTCATCAGCTTATTATATCTGGAATTTATCATCTCTTTTTCATCCCAATATTCAACTCAATCTAGTTCCCTTTAACCTATAGTATTAGAATAATTCTGAAGGAAGTCTCCGGTCTATTCTTGTTCTTCTCTAATCCTTTATAGAAGCAAATATTTTTCTAATATACAAGTTTATCTATTAAAACTTTTGGAACCAAATGTTTCACTGTGGCCTGAGAATCAAATGCAGGTCATAGGAATTGCAAGGAAAGTGCCTTCCCTGCTGAGCCACTTCACCAACTTCTTCTTCTTCTTCTTCCTTCTCCTCCTCCTCTCCTCCTCTTCTTTTTCTCTTCTTCATCATTGTCTCCTTTTATTCTTCTCTGTTTCTCTCCTTCTTCTCTTTTCTTTTTCTTATCTTATTCGTCACCTTCTTCTCCCCCTCCTCCTTCTCCTGATTCTTCTTCTTCAACACCCACTACTCTCCCTTTCTCTCCTCCTTATCTTAATGCTTTTACTCCTCCTCTTCCTCCTCCTCCTCCTCCTCCTCCTCATCATCATCATCATCATCAATCTAAATAGTATGTGTGTATGTGTGTGTGTGTGTGTGTGTGTGTGTGTGTGTGTTGTCTGCATGGAAAGGGTGAGCAAGAGCATGCCTGCCATGCTTGTGTAGAAGTCATAGGACAACTTTGAGGACTCGGTTCTCTCTTTCCACCCTGCTGAGAACAAAGTTCTCTCTTGTTTCTGCTATGCTGTATACTCAAAGTTCTCTGGACTGTGAGCTTCCAAGAGATTCTCCTGAGTGCTGGATCTGTAAATATGTACCAGCACATCTGGCTGTATAACTCTATGATATGGTTCCAGGGATCCAACTCACACTGCCAGCACCACACAAGGAAGCACTGACACTTTCTCCTGTGGGGTCACTGTGATTCCTTCCCTTTCTCTTTCTCCCCTTCTTCTTCCTCCCCCTCTTCTTCCACCCCCACATCTTCCTCTCCTTTCCTTTTGGATTACTTACGTTGAATCCCTTTAACATTTTAATTAAAATGTTTTCTTTTCTTTATTTGTTTAAAGTTATTTTCACTGGGCTGGAGATAGTATATTCTTTCATGGCCTTTGTGCTTTCCTTTTAAAAATATGTATTTTATTTTTTTTGTGTGTATAACAGTGTCTTTCCTTCATGTATGTATGTGTTCTATGTATATGTAGTGCCCACAGAAGCCAAAAGATGGTGTCAGATCTCCCAGAACTGAAGTCATAGACAGGTGTGAACTGCCATGTGAGCACTGAGTACTGGGAACCAAATGCAGGTCTTTTGTAGGAGTACCAAGTGCTCTAGATGGCTAAGCCATCTCTCCAGTCCCATACATATGTTATTTTTCACACTTTTTGCCCCCAGACACTAACCATAAGTCTGGCTTCTAAAGGGATAAATACGCCTTTTTTATGGACTTGTTTCCTAGTCCCTCCAGCCTCCTTTATTTTCACTATTATATAAAGTAATCAAAATTGACATATTTGGTGTGTGTGTGTGTGTGTGTGTGTGTGTGTGTGTGTGTGGTGTGTGTCTTGTGTGTGTGTTTGTATGCTCATTTGTGCATGTGGAGAGAATATCAAGACAACATTGGACATTCTCATCTACCACTTTCTGCCTTGTTTTTTTGTGACAGAATTCTTCACTGAGCCAGGAGCTTGTTGCTATTTTTTTCCCACTATGCTATGGTCAGCATATAGCAATGACTTTTCTGTCTCTGAACACCCCTCAAACTCATCATTGGGGTTACAGGGATGCTTGCTCAGAATTTTTACATGGGTTCTAAGGATTGAATTTTAGTCTTTCTGCTTAAGCAGCAAGTCCTCTTTCCACCGAGTCATTTCCCTAGTCCTAGTGTTACAACCTAGCTGTTATATACCTTGAAGAGCATGCTAAGGTGGAAACAGGCCATTAGAATCTTATCACTGGACCTTACACATTAAGTACACCCTTTTCTGCAACTATTTAGGCCATATAATGATGTGGGATTCCCCTCTGTATGCTGTGAATGTGTTTGGTTAATGAATAAAGAAGCTGTTTGGGGCTATCACAGGACAGAATAGGGTAAGGCAAGAATTTCAAACAGAGATAGAGGAGAAAGTAGGCAGAGTCAGAGAGACGCCATGTAGCTGCCAGAGGAGACAGATGCGGGAACTATGCCACATGGTGATACACAGATTAATAGAAATGGGTTAATTTAAGATATAAAAGCTAGCTAGAAAGACACTTGAGCTATTGGCCAAACAGTGTTGCAAATAATATAGTTTCTGTGTGATTATTTCGGCTCTGAGTAGCTGGGAAACAAACAAGTAGCCTCCGCCAATAATATCATGCTAATTTCTGAAATTTCTATGCAAAGTAAATTGTCATAAGGGCATTTGCAACTGTAAAGTACAATAGGGAAATTCAACGATGGTTATTGTTGTTATCACCACCATTATCATTACCACCATCACCATCATCACCGTCATCATCATATATACTACAAAATTTTAATGCTATTGATATTTTAGAAATAAAATTCAATATTTCCATCTCAGAAATAAACAGAAGAATAGAATAAATCCTAAGTACTAAGCTGCCTTAGAAATGACTTTATTCACATGGCTTATTAGATAACCAATAAATGTTAATTTTTAAGTTAAGACAAGAATATAAGCTAACAGAAGACCTTAAGTCTTTTTGTCTTGCAAATAAGGCTATTAACTAAATTTTATTCTAAGAATTTTGAGTTGAAAAGCTTTTTTTTCTAAGTAGCCACCTGATTTTCTTATGGTGAAATGGCACACTTAAATATAACAAGTGGTTGTGTTACTTCCAAGAATTGAGGATTGTGGACTGAATCTTGAGGGAAAATAGGAATGCCTTTTGAAGTCTGGCTTTGGTAGGAACTGTTGCAGGATTTTGGAGAGTGCACCATCAGAGCCTTGTTCACATAGAGAAGTTGTAAAGAAGGCTCATTCTGAAGTCATATGTTGGACCGTCCTGTCTGTCCTGCACACTATTTTGACAGCATGGTTTTATGCTGATTGACAAGAGTTCCCTCAACTGTAGCCAAGACCACCAGCAAAATTGCAAAACATCTTTTCTCATTTAAGATAAGAAGCTTGGGGCTGCCTAAGAGTTCATTTGAACCCTGATGACATATGGTATCAAAAATGCCTACTTTAAGTGGAGAAAAGCTGCACACTCCCAACTGCAAGATGCTGGCAGCAGCATGTTGGTTATCTCTAATCTATGTAGTTGATATTTGAGACACATAGCTGAACTCAGTTCCCAGTCTCTCATTTCCTGTGTCATAATCAGGTTCTTTACATCTCTCTAAGCCTTAATTTATGGACTCTATTTTTATTACTTCTGTTTAACAGATAGTAATCGGATTCAGGGAGCTTCAGAGGCTGGCCCAAAGTCCCTCCCCTACAAATCAGCTGCTAAAACTTCACAAAATTATACTAAGGCTGCTCACGGCTTCTTCCTCAGCCAGAACCAGTGGAGGTTTCCATGACGCGAGGAGACAGAATTCTCCTCTGTCATTTGCAGAGCCAGTGCCGGAACCTCCTCTCAGCCACAAGAAACCCTTTACCTGCCAAACAGTCTAGATGTGCATGAACCTTGATCTCCCCCAAAGGCCTTTGTCTCTGCAATGTATCTTTCCACTTACTCAAGCTAATTGGTTCTCCTCAGGGCAAGTTTCCACAGCCCTCTGACCCCGCCTCTAGGTAACATCTCGAGCTCATCCTCTGGATCTGGGGCATTGTGTGAGGCAAAAACTAAACACTAGAGTTTTCTCTGTCTGCTATGCTGGTGGATAGCGAACACCGGAGACCTCACTGTTTTCAATAGACCCACTCCTTCTGCCCTGTGCTAGGGTTGGGCCTGATCTGGTTTCTAATGCTGAAGATCCAAACTCAGGTTCATATTTAAGGAGCAAGTGCTCTTACCCTCTGTGCCATCTCCGACAGCCTAGGTGTCACAGCCTAGTGGTTGCGTGCTGTCCTCATGTCATAGTTGAGCAGGCGCATACTTTGAAGTTTGTGGTAAGGAAAGGAGAAGGCATTTAAAAACCTGTACTATTTTACCAGTGGAGAACTCCTCTCAACTCCAAGTCTCTGAGAAAAGTTTCAGTGGCACCGTCATTAAGTGATATCCATTCACCAGCAGCCTTGGTATGCAGATTCAGGGTGGGAAGGGGAATTGCAGGGGTCAGAGGGCTGGTAGACCTCAGGACATAGGAGAGAGACAGAGGCATAATGGAGGCCAGTTACTCCAAAGTCTAGAAGTAGCCCTTGTTCCCCAGGGGCAGGTCACGTTTCCATTTGGAAACAGTTCCTAATTTACCCTCTTCTGTATATTATTGTCTGGGATCTTTCTTGTTGCCTAGAGAATAGGATGTTTAGACGTATTGTTCGTTAAGCGTTGGATGAAGACTACAGTTCCTGAGGCCTCTCACGTTCCCTCACCTTTACCTTTATTTTTCTCATCTCCATTTCCTCTCCTTTCTTCCATTCCTTTCTGTCATTCATCTCTCTTCCTCTCTTTCCTCTTGATTCTCTCTTCCTCTGCCCCTCCCTTACTCCCTCTTTCTTTTCCAGCACTTGCTGGGACATGAGCCTTCCCTCTTCTCTTAGGTCATCATTGGTCAACTAGAGCTGAGTTTCTGAGGAATGGTTCAAAAGCTACCTGGAAAAAAGAATGAAAATAAATAACCATTGTTTGAAAGAGGCCACTTGTTCTTTTCAGCTTGCTGGCTAGCTTAGCCTCAAAATAACCACACCGAAACCATATTAATTAAATCACTGCTTGGCCCATTAGCTCTAGCTTCTTATTGGCTAATTCTTACATATTTGTTTAACCCATTTCTATTAATCTGTGTAACGCCACAGATTTTACAGGGTAAAAATCCCAGTATCTGTCTCCAGCGACTCCATGGTGTCTCTCTGACTCCACCCTTCTTTTTCCCAGCATTCATAATAGCTTTCCCTGCCTATCTAAGTTCTGCCTTGCTATAGGCCCAAAGAAGTTTCCTTAATTATTAATTGTAATCACAGCACACAGAGGGGACTGCCACATCAAACCATGCCTGGAATGAAATCAGGAGACTGGAATTCCATTTAATATCCTAGGATCAAAATATGTGTGGTTAATACATAAGTACATACATTGCCAAGCCCATTGGGCTCCATAAAACTCACAGGCCTTGGCTCAAGAACTATTTTATAAAATTACAGATTGCTGAGATGACTCAGCAACTAAAGTCACTTGCTGCTAAGGCTGATGGATGAGTTTGATCTCTGTGGGACCCACCCGGTGAAAGGAGAACACTCACTTGCACTCCAGGGCACATGGCACACGCATGTTGGCACGCATACCTATGCCACAGACAAAACAAGTAAATGGATTTCATTGAAAACTTAAAAATTACTTGAAACTTCTCCACTTTAAAGTTTGAGAGAGACAGAGAGAGAGCATCTGGCCTAAAGCTCTAATATAAACACTGATGATGGCATGAGGAGATGCTCATGCCTATGTTTTCACCACCCCCGGGTCATGCCGCCTTTGTTACTCTTATTCTGCATTTATAAATGAGAGTGCACAGAAGTAAGAGATGTGTGCACTGTTAGGAATCCACGAAGAACTATGTGACCCTGATGTGCAGATTCCAAACAGCCTGAACGTGCATCACGTTCTCTCTATTGGTTCCTGAGGTAGGTCACTCAAATGTGGCAAATATCACCGCTACCCGCATGCAGTAGAGTCTGTCTCCCCACTCCCTATCTGACATGAGTTCCCCACTAAAATGCAAATGGATACTGTGTCTGAAGTTCTGAGGTGATGTCTCCATGACCTAGTCCTTCCTCTCACTCCTCACATCTTGCCTTGGCCACATATCCTGAGCAAGCCTCACTGCCCTGCGAAAATCGAGAGAGTACACGAGCCAAGCCAAACCACCTCTGATCAGCTATGCTTCAACCCCTCTGTAAAACGACCATTGACACACACAGGACTCAAACCCAGAAGCATCAACCCCGGCCAGATCAGCAGGGCAGCTCAGCGCTGTCCAGTGTAAACACACAAAGCGTAGGATTGTGTGCCTGACAGAGGGCAACCATTTTAAATCATTAAGTTTGGCATGACTGACTATCTGTCTAGTTGGTAAAGTGTCTCAAGGTTGTGAAAACGGATTTTTATACTATCTGAAGAGAATAAGAGCAGAGCAGATGCATGGCATTCTTGGACAGTAGAGAGGAAAAAGGAAAACCTTAGAATAAGCGAGGCAGGGAGAGCTCAGACCTTATGTTCAATTTCCATGGGAGCCGCCTGAGCTCACTCTCTTTTTGATATCATTAAATGTGTGAAGGAGTCAACGAGAACACAGCTCCAACAGGTCAAGAGCTGCGAAAATTAAAGAAAGTAACAAGGACTTAAAGGATAGGAGGGAAAGGGAAGGAGGAGAGAGTGCAGGAAACTGATTTAAGTACAAAAAAAAAAAGAAAAAGAAAAAAGAGGAGCTGGGACGCCTCTGGGTTATTTTCAGACACTCTCGGTCTTTTGGGGTTAGTGAACAGGAAAAAGAAGTTGCTATCTTAGGAAGGAAAACAGAGAAGAAGGTGTGAGCAAATGTGCTGACGTCAGGTGAGCAAGGTTACGAAAGAGTGAGGGCCAGATGGGGAAGGTGGCACAGGCGAACAGGCTGCATTCTATATATAAATCCCCAGAGTGGAATTTTACTTGGGGTGGCAGTGCTCTTGGGAATGGCACTGGATGCTGGTGAGCAGTCCTGATGTGTCCAGCTAAGTCTCCTCTCCGGCTGGGAGCAGATAATCCAAGGACAGAGCTTCTTAACCTTTTCCATCCTGGTCTCGTTTTAGTCCCAGAAATTTTTACCTGATCTCTGGCATATATAGGTTTATAAAATAGGTATGCACTTCAGATGTTTACTAAATCATAATGGAAGATTTAAAAAGCATTTTTAAAGTTCTTATTTTATAAGATATATTTTGATCATATTCTTTTCCTTTTCCTAGCTCCTCCCAGATATTCCCCACCTTCCTACCCACCTATCTTTTGCACCCTTTCTGAAAAAAACCTGAAAAAAAACCAAAAAAAAAATCAAAACAGACAAATTAAAAACAGTCAATAAGACAAAAATAATAAAACAAAACACCCACCACCACTACCAACAACAACAACAAAGCATGGGGTCCCTTTTGAGCTGGCCAACTGATTTTCCTTTCCTGGCAGGCATCCATTGCAAATAGCTTCATGGATGGGGGTGGGAGTTTGTGTCCACTAAATAAATGTATTTCAAAAACAATTCTTTGGTATACATGTATTTTTACCATTTATTAAAGATGAAAGCAAAATCCCATGTTAAAAGTGTGGACATGTTTGCTTGTTTCTACATGAAGAATTACATCTTGGCTGAACATTTTTCTGCGGGATGAAGAACATATTCCACAGTTTTCAGAGCTGATCAATACTTTGATTTTCTAATTTTCAATGCTAGGAATACGACTTCGCATAAATACCAAGTGCAAAATGGTCAAAGTGTGCTTAGGGCCATTCCAGAAATTGATGGAAATACCATCCCAATCCCAAGCCAAACTTCACTGAATAGCTTTTGTGTGAAACTCAAGTCAGTGCCTCAAATAGTAATTCTGAAGTCAAACATTCAAACAGAATCCAAGCCAAGGACTCATTGACCTCAGAGTCTTACATGCTGCGAAGAGGCAGTAGGACATTAATGTGGGATGTCTCTCTGTATGCTGTATGTTTAATTACCATTGGTTAATGAAGAAGCTGAGTTGGCTAATAGCCAGCAGAATACAACCAGACAAGAAATCCAAACAGAAATACAGGGAGAAAAAGGGCAGAGTAAGAGTCGCTGGGGAAGCAAGATGTGAGGTATTAAGCTACGAGCCTCGTGGTAAAATGTAGAAAAATAGAACTGGGTTACTCATAGTCGTAAGATGTAGTTAATAATAAGACTGAGCTAATAGGTTAAATAGCTTGTAATTAATATTAAGCTCCTCAATGATTATTTAGAAACAGCTGTAGGAACAGGCTGGAAGAAAGAAACTGGTCCAGGGGGACTGGGCAGGACAGAGAAAGTCTCCAGCTACAGAACACTCAGTCTTTGTTTCCATAGTTAGGCTGTTAAGATTCTTTTTGTTTTTTTCTCATTTTTTTATTCAAGATTTCCATCTCCTCCCCCTTCCCTCCCCTCCCTTCCACCCATACCCCCACTCCACCCCTCTCCAAAGACAAAGAGCCATCAGGGTTCCCTTCACTATGTTAAGTCCAAGGTCCTCCCAGCTCCCCCTAAGTCCAGGAAGGTGAGCAACCAAACTGACAAGGCTCACCGTGAGGCCGTCCATGCCGTAGAGTTCATGTTCATTGCCATTGTCCTTGGTTTCTAAGTCCCCCTCCACCGTCAGCCACACTCAGAGAGTCCGGTTTGGTCCCCTGTTCCATCAGTCCCATTCCGACTGGACTTGGTGGTCTCCCATTAGATCTGTTCCACCGTCTCAATGGGTAAAAGCACTCCTTGCGGTCCTGGCTTCCTTGCTCATGATCTCCCTCCTTTTGCTCCTCATCAGGACCTTGAGAGCTCAGTCTGGTGCTCCTATGTGGGGCTCTGTCATTTTCTCCATCCAATGCCAGGTGAAGGTTCTATGGTGATATGCAAGATATTCATGAGTATGACAATAGGATCTGGACATTTCTGGCACCCTCTCCTCAGCTGCCCTAGGAACTAGCTGGGGTCATCTTCCTGGACACCTGGGAACCCCTCTAGAGTCAAGTCTCTGCCCACCCTAGAATGGCTCCCTTAACTAAGATATATAATTCCTTATTCCCATATCCACCCTTCCTATATCCCAACCATCCTATTCCCCCAAGCTCTTCCCATCCTCCACTTCACCCTTTTCTCTCCCCATCCCTCCAACCCCCCATCCCACCCCACCCCCATGTTCCCATGAGATACCATCTTACACCTGTCAGAATGGCTAAAATCAAAAACACCAATGATAGCCTCTGCTGGAGAGGATGTGGAGTAAGGGGTACACTCATCCATTGCTGGTGGGAATGCAAACTTGTGCAACCACTTTGGAAAGCAGTGTGGAGGTTTCTCAGGAAATTTGGGATCAACCTACCCCAGGACCCAGCAATCCCACTATTGGGAATTTACCCAAGAGATGCCCAATCATATTACAAAAGCATTTGTTCAACTATGTTTATAGCAGCATTATTTGTAATAGCCAGAACCTGGAAACAACCTAGATGCCCTTCAGTGGAAGAATGGATGAAGAAAGTGTGGAATATATACATATTAGAGTACTACTCGGTGGTAAAAAACAATGACATCTTGAATTTTGCATGCAAATGGATGGAAATAGAAAACACCATCCTGAGTGAGGTAACCCAGGCCCAAAAAGAGGAACATGGGATATACTCACTCATAATTGGTTTCTAGCCACAAATAAAGGACATCGAGCCTATAATTCGTAAAAAATCCTAGAGAAGCTATATAAGAAGGTGAACCCAAAGAAAAATATATAGTTATCCTCCTGGTTATTGGAAGTAGACAAGATTGCTGGCTGTTAAGATTCTATAGGGCAAACCGATGTGGATTCATTCAAGCACTACAATGTATTGCATACAGTAGCCTCAAATTTGTGCCCAGACAAACCAAGCAGTGTTCTCTAGTGGTGCGCCACATGCTGGCATGTGCGATGCAGATGGTGCACATGTGACACCAAGGCTGCCATGAAGAAATGACATGCAACATGGGTGAATGTGGCCGGAAACACCTCAGATTCACTACATGTTGATTTTCAATCACCTTTTGGTCCTTTTCTTCTCATGAATGTTTGTTACCAAGCATTCCACGAGCCACACAGTCAGTTACAGGGCTCATAGTTTAAGAAGCTCTACCCTGAGTGAAGCTGTCAGGGCGAGACAAGGTCTGCTGGGGTTGCAGGAATGAACTTTTTTCTATGCTGATTTAAATAATAAAAAGGCAGACAAAGCAAGGTCTCTGCACTTAACTGAACACATCAAAGCCCGTAATGATGACAGACTATCCAGGTGGGGAGGGGACTCAGAGAGTCGGTGCCTGAATATGCTCTATTGGGGCTTTTGTATGAAATCAGCTATTTTGGGTTATTGCAGGGAAATCCAGACAAAGAAAGGGCAACCGATCAGTTCCTGACATGATCCCTGTTCTCTGCTATGTGAGATTTGCAAATCCCTCAAGCTGGAAAAAAAGTTCACCAAGTCTTTGGCTCTTTGAAAAGGGAGAAGCAAGAAGTCCGGCATCATAAACGGTGCAGTGAAAAGCACCGCTGTCCGCCTAGAGCCTCTTTCCTCTGTCCATCCGCTGCTGAGGTCTCTGACTCCTGCTCCCTCACTACTGCTACTCTACGGGCATCAAGACCAGTGACCTCAGTCTAGAATTCTTGACATGAAGCTGAAATGATCAGAGGTGGATGCGTGCCCTGAAGCATCGTGTGTCCCAGGATTCGACATGTTTTCCTGTGTGTTGTCGTTGATCTGGGCTATGTGGCCACAATGATCCAGTCCTGAATTATGATCAAGAGGACACAAAAATCAGTGGCCAGGATTCCAGAAAGAAGGTGTGGTAGCTGGAGCGTGAGACTTGGGAATCCTCCAAATTCCTGGTCAGTAGTTAATTACAAGCTTGGCTGCTGAGCGGAGATATCAAAAAGAGGAGGAAGAGGGAGAAGAGGCAGAGGAGATGACTGTGGGGATAAGAGTGGACCCTGGAGCTTTACACTAACACAGGTATCCCCCCCAGACCTATATCCCCAGACCTTGGTTTTACAGGACAAGGTATTGTTGTGTAGTCTGAGCTGGCCTCAAACATCTCATCCTCCTGCCTCAGTCTCATCAGGCTGGGTCACAGATGATACATCTCTTCTTAGTACAGATGTACCTTTTCTCTGCTACCTAAGCAGGATGAGTTTCTCATATTGTGCTCAGTTGTTGAGTCAGTGGTGGGTGGGCTTCCACTGCTAGGAGTTCTACACTGTAGGGAATGAGGGCCACGTTCTTTCTCATGACCTTTGAGCTTGGGATTGGGGAAGCGTAAGCCTTTTCCATTCAGGTCCCACTCTGACTCAGTCTACTCATCTCCCTGAAGACAAGCTTGAGAATCCGAGCCTTTGGATCCAGGAGCAGTTATTCATTTTTGTCGTTGATTTATTTCGTTTTATTTTTGTTTAATTCTTATTTGCCTACATGCTTACTGCTTATCCTTCTTTTGTAGCTTAAAGATTATGAAGAGTAAAGAGCGGAGTGACTTAAGCTGGTGGATGACCTTAGGCTTCAAAGACTCAGTCACTGACCTAGCCAAGCTTTACTCAGTAACCAGTAGTAGAATACCAGGCTTTCCCCATAGGCCTTTTAGATGGTGGAGTTCAGCATCCCTGTTTAATGCGACAGTCTTTGGAAATCTTGAGGAAGAGACAGTGGACTTGAATGTGCACATATTCAATGTGTCTGTGTATAAAAACCAAGATATTTTATTAAAATTTAATCTTTAGTAAATATATTGTCTTTATTAGTGTGTGTGTGTCTGTGTGTGTGTGCATGCACCTACTTGTTTGTATGTGTAGTATATACATGCAGTGCCTGTTGAGACCTAAGAGAGCTCATACCCCTTAAAACTAGAGCTACATGGGTTATATTGTTGGCACTGGGAACTGAACTCGGGTCCTCTGAGTCAGCAGCTGGTGTTTTTAACCACTGAGCCATTTCTCTAGTCCCATACAAAAAGTCTCTTATAATGTATATCATACTGGAAGTCAACATAAAAGATGTGTTTTAGAAACCCATGTTTCTGATTAATGACTTCAACTTTATAGTTAAGCCTTTGGAAGAGTGATCAAATTCAGAGGAGAAGGTCCAGGTGCTCTTGAGTAGGTCCTGTACTTGATCATGAAGGGCCTGGTGCAGACGGCCTCCTGCAAGAAGGGGGGTGGCGGGGGGGCGCGCTCTGGTTTGGCACAGATGAAAAGCTTTGGGTTACTTCATTCCTGTCAACTTGACCTTAAATAAGCATGTGATCCTTTGGACTCATGGATGTCCTATAGGCAGCAGCCTGAACTATAAGTCACTCAGGTGCCATGGGGCTTAACTAGGCCAAACAGAAAGAAATCTGGCTTTTCCATAGTTTAAAGATTGAAAGGAGAAAAAGCTGATCCATCATGTCCTTGCAAACAATGGTCCACTTGCTGCTAAGCCACCCAGAGTTCCTACAAATATAAAGCAAGATTTCCTGAGAGAGTGTTCCTACCCCAATTGACAATGCTGCAATATTGTGCAGTGTGCACATATATTTACAGTGGTTCTCTTGGGCAGGATAATCATTTGGGGTCCATCTGAATCACTTTTAAAATGTGATCTGAAATTACAGCTGTGAGCCAAGCTAATTTTCCTTAATCCATATCAAAAATCTTAAGTGTCCAAAGTTGTACTTCAGCAGGAAGTCAGCAGCTCTCTCTCTGTGTAAAAGGTGGTATCCGAAAATAAATTCTGTCCCCAAAAGTGTCCAAGCTGAGGATTTCCACAGACCAAAGTAGTGGAAAAATAGGGCAATGTGGGACCTGAAAACAGCATATTCAATCTACTGTGAGCTGAGGCGTCCTAAGCAGAACTGAGTACCATATAAAGTAAATCTGAACCAATTACAAAAAGAAACATTTAAGGGAAAATTGATTCAATAACGTGAAATTCCCGTTGCAATTAACTTCACTTTTGGAGCTCAGTTATGGCTTCATTAGAATGATGACCAGAAGAGAATTTTATCCCTGAGGTATCCCTACTGCACCCCATCCCAACATTTAAATCAGGTTTCTGCCTGGTTCCTCTTGCAGGGTCTTTCTCCCCACTGATCCTGGTAGTTTTAAGGACCTTTAGCATGGGCTTTCTGATACTATTTTGTCCATTCTTTCCCCTTAAAGAAAAAAATCACTGAAATCTCTAATTACAGTCTATAGATCCATCAATAGCTTTTGGATCATTCTGGTATTTTCCATCAAATTTTACATCCACCAATTTTCCAACTCATGCTGAAATTCCTCAAGAAAAATTCCAGCATGGCGGGGAGGAGGCACATATAGAGATGAGCTGTCTGAACCAGTAATGCAGTGGCTAAGCAATGTAGGAACAGGACACATGGCACCCGTACCTGGGGCATGTAGTAAGTAGGCAGCATCTCACAATGCAGAATGTACTAGCCTGATATACTCTATACTCACACCGAAGATGCAACAGAAGTCTGAGTTCCCCCCCCCTCTGTGTGTATGTGTGTGTGTGTATGTGTGTGTGAATGCATGCGTGTGTGCATGTGTGTGTGAATGCATGCATGTGTGTGCATGTATTCTCAAACACTCACAGGCACAGAGAATAGAGTTCAGCCTCTAGTGCCTTCCTCAATCACTGTAGATGGAACGGTGGGCTGCGTCCTGCCACCCGGCTAGCTTTACACCTGAAATAATTACACGGAAACTGTATTCATTTAAACACTGCCTGGACCATTAGTTTCAGCCTCTTATTGGCTAACTTCTCACATTTTGCTTTAACCCATATTTAGTAATCTGTGTAGCACCACGAGGTGGTCGCTTACTAGGAGAGATCTTAACCTGTGTCTGTCTTTTTTTTTTATTTTATTTTCCTTTATTTATTTATTTTAAACACATTGGCTGGAGAACCAACCCCCCTCCCCATATTTAAGCCCTCATGTGTACCTTTTATAAACTGCTCTGGTATTTATAGCTTTTACCCATCTCTGAATTACTTATAATACCCAATGCTGTGTCAAAAGTTATCATCCTCGTTTGTTGAAGGAATAAACTCTGTAATGGTTTCATGAAAGCCCGTGCACTACTTGACCTTGTCCCTTCAGAGTTGGTGAAGGTCCAAAGAACCTGTGTCTGTCTTAAGAGAGGAGAAGCATGGCGATTGCATATGGCAACTGCCTGAAGCCTCTGCCTCATTCCCAGAATCCTGTTCTGTCTACTCCACCCACCTATGATTTGACCTATTCGGCCAAGCAGTTTCTTTATTAATTAACCAATGAAAGTCTTCCATCAAATCACACTCCACCTTATTTCTATTTTTTATTACTTGAGAATTTTGTAAAGCATATTCTGATTATATTCACCCCCTTTCCCTCAGTTATTTCCTGCTCCACCTCCATGTCTACCCACCCAACTTGGTGTTTTTGTTGTTGTTTTTAATCCTTCAAGACCAATTCATAGTGCTCGAGTATTCTTCCACATGTGGTCTTCCACTGGAGTTTTATTCTGTTACCAGGATAAAATCCTTAGAGAAAAAATTGTTCTATCCTCTCTCAGCAGCTAACAACAATCAATAGTTCTGGAAACATTGTCTTCTGAGCACAGCATGGCAGTTGCACATGTGAACTCAACAACAGTCGTGACAGTTGTACAAGACCTGTGCAAGCGCAAGCCAGACCAAACCCCAACATACTGAAAATGGGTTGGGCACACAATGCCACCTTATTTTTTGAGATAGGGTCTTTCACCTGCCTGGAGCACGCTGTTTTTGCAGACTGACTACCAGCAAGTCCCCTCCCGTCTCCACCTATCCTGTCTGGAGTACAGAATTGCACCACTGTGCCATGCTTTTCCATGGGTGCTGGGGATCCAGACTCAGGTTCTCAAACTGAAGTGTCAAAGACTTTCTATTGATCTATCTCCCAGTGCCTAGGTTCTTTTGTTTGTTTGCCTGGCTTGTTTGGTTTCTTTGTTTTGAATTCTCTGAGCTAACATATAATAATTCCTTCTTATGATGGTTTTGTGGTTGTACATCAGTGCACTTTTCTTATGTTCACCCTGGTACCCCATTTTCTCCCTTCTACTTGGTTAGCATCACCCCTTTGAGTCCCCTAGTGTTTTCCTTTTGAAAGAATACGACTTGGATGAGTTCTGTGTTTTCCTTTCTTCAGCTCTTCATCTTTAAATTAGAATAAAACCAAGATTACACATGGAACACACAATAATGCCTTTTCTCCCTTTTACTGCCTCATGCTTCACCCTTACTTTATTTAAATATTGATTCCTTTTATGTATGATACGAGAGAAGCATGATGTTTGACCTTAGAGTCCGGCTTATTTCACTTCACATGATCTCCAATTCCACCCATCTTCCTAAAAATATCAAAATTTCACTTTTAATGTTGAATAAAACTCCATTGTGTATAAAATCCCATATACTTTTAAAGATTTATTATTTTATGTGTATGAATACATGCCAGCATAAGTGTAAGTGCCCCAGAAGACAGCACTGGAACTGGAGTCACTGATAGTTTTTATTTTTTCTCATTTTTTTTATTAAAGATTTCCATCTCCTCCCCTCCTCCTCCCCATTCCCTCCCCTCCCTTCCACCCATACCCCCACTCCACCCCTCTCCAAGACAAAGAGCCGTCAGGGTTCCCTTCATTATGTTAAGTTCAAGGTCCTCCCAGCTCCCCCTAAGTCCAGGAAGGTGAGCAACCAAACTGACAAGGCTCACAGTGAGCCCGTCCATGCTGTAGAGTTCATGTGTCCAGGAAGACGCCCCCAGCTAGTTCCTTGGGCAGCTGAGGAGAGGGTGCCAGAAATGTCCAGATCCTATTGCCATACTCATGAATATCTTGCATATCACCATAGAACCTTCACCTGGCATTGGATGGAGAAAATGACAGAGCCCCACATAGGAGCACAGGACTGAGCTCCCAAGGTCCTGATGAGGAGCAAAAGGAGGGAGATCATGAGCAAGGAAGCCAGGACCGCGAGGAGTGCTTTTACCCATTGAGACGGTGGAACAGATCTAATGGGAGACCACCAAGTCCAGTCGGAATGGGACTGATGGAACAGGGGACCAAACCGGACTCTCTGAATGTGGCTGATGGTGGAGGAGGACTGAGAAACCAAGGACAACGGCAATGATCACTGATAGTTTTGAGTCACCATGTAGGTGCTAGGAACTGAACTCAGCTCCCCTCAAGAGCAGAAAGTGTTTTTAACCACTGAGCCATCTCTCCAGGTCCTATATCCTGTATATTCACAGAACTCTCCCCCCCCCCCATTTACAGAACTCTTAACTGCACCAATAGAAAGAGCCCTTTAGCCTTCCATGTCTGGTAAAATAAGTCAGGAGAGCGCTTTCTCCATTGAGTGCAGACTATGAAGCCAGGTCACAGAAGATAGTCTTTTGGATCAGGGTTTCAGGAGAGTCAGCAGTTAAGTGAGAGCCATGCAAAACTGCCCTTGCCTCTCTTTTCCCCTCCTCTGTCTGAGGAAAGATTAGAGGGGCTAGCAAGCCCTGAGAACATGAAGAGGAAGTCCTTCACTTGGTCACTTTGTTCTGCTTTGCATTCCATCTCTTTTTTTTGTTTTTTCGAGACAGGGTTTCTCTGTAGCTTTGAAGCCTGTCCTAGAACTAGCTGTTGTAGACCAGGCTGGCCTCGAACTCACAGAGATCCACCTGCCTCTGCCTTCTGAGTGCTGGGATTAAAGGCGTGTGCCACCACCACCCTGCTGCATTCCACCTTTATGATGCTCACATTGTGTTTCAAAATGTCTGTCCCATTGGGGAAGGAAGGACTTCTGTTTGATCCAATAGCACTAAGACTCAGGTGTCTTGGATTTGAATTCTGAATTACCTTGGGAACAGTGACCCTGAATGCATTCCTTGTCTCTTCTTTCTCATAATCTATTATTTCTACAATTGAGAGAGTTGTAGACTGTGATGTCTTAGTTTATATGGGAAATACTATATGTGGATTTTTGTGGGAAATTCATAAACCATGCTTGGAATTCAGATCCAGAAGCTGCTGGCTAAGTGTTAGCAGTCACTCCAGGTAAACTTTTCTAGAAGCTTTGGAAGGCTTGAAAGGCTCTGTGGGCTGTATCCATGGTTATTCAGCTTTTGTTGGCTTGATTGATTTCTTTTTTTCCTTTCTTTCCTTCCTTCCTTCCTTCCTTCCTTCCTTGCTTCCTTGCTTGCTTGCTTGCTTCCTTGCTTGCTTGCTTGCTTGCTTTTTTTTGTTCTACCCACCCACCCCCCAAGTCCAGCATTCTTAGATCTACCTGTGCACTATATCTTGGTGGTTGGAGGAACAGAATCCTTGTCTTTCTGTAAACATACCAGACTTTAAACTCTGATTTACTTAGCACAAACTATTATGGGTCCACCATTTCTAAACAATTCTTCCTTTGACTTATACATGTGCCTTTGAATGATGCACTTTTTATTTATCTGAAAACTATGTGCCAGGAGTGCTTTGCTTCAGCCTGGTGCCTGAGCGAAAGGATCATTACACCATTTGAAATTCTCCTGGTTCATGTACAGTGAGAGAAGGAGGAGTCTCGCAATCAGGGCTCAAAGCCATGTCTCCCTGGGTCTAACCAGGCTCTCCTAAATAGTTCTCTTGGTCATTGCATCTGATGTTTGGAAAAACTTAGTCATCCAGAACAGGCTGTAACCAGCTCCACATAGTCCAGATCTCTGGGATCTCTTGTTACTCATTCTAGCCCCATGTCAATAGATTACACAATTGTTCAACTCCATTATCCACCCTCATCCCAAGGAAAATCTGCTCAGGGTGCAGCCTTCTGGGATTTTTGCCAGGCTCCAAGGTCTAAATTACTCAGTCAATCTGTTTCCTGTCAGCAAAACTTGACTTAAATACCAAGACTTCTACTTGCTTGCAAGCAGTTCTTACTCAGAACAAAGATCTCATTTTCTTGTTGCTTCTTCTGCCACATTGAGTGGATGCTATGCCCTCTGACCTAAAGAAACTCTCCTTGCACAAAGGAGGACATCACAGACTCAGATTCAACTTGACCTAATTCTGGTGTGTTCCATATGATTTTAAAAATCTCTAGCCATCTACTTTGAACTACCCTTAAATTTTTTTTAGCCACACAGTTTATTGTGTGTGTGCATATGGATGCCACTACGCACATGTGGAGGTCAGAGGACAGCTTGTGGGAGCCATTTCTTTCCTTCAACCATGTGGGTTCCAGGACTGAACTTTCTTGGTTGTGAAACTTGAGGGTAGGAACCTTTACCCACTGGGCCATCTCATCAACAATAAGCCCTACTTGACAGTCTTTGCTCAGTTAACTAAATATAATAAAAATTCACAATATAATAAAAATTCACAATGTGACTAAAACACCACATTCCATTGTGAACATACGGCCTCTCCTCTCCTCTCTGAACTTTAAATAAGTTCCATCTATCCACTTTCTTTCCTCCCCTAGAATAAAACCATCAGGCTTTTTTTTCCTTTTTTTTTTTTTTTTTTTTTTTTTTTTTTTGGTTTTTCGAGACAGGGTTTCTCTGTAGCTTTTTTTTTTTAGAGCCTGTCCTGGAACTAGCTCTTGTAGACCAGGCTGGCCTCGAACTCACAGAGATCCACCTGCCTCTGCCTCCCGAGTGCTGGGATTAAAGGCATGCGCCACCACCGCCCGGCAAACCATCAGGCTTTTAAGAGACATCATCACACGAAAGACCCAGCTCTGATTTGAGGTATTACCACAGATCTGACACCTGCTTAGGACACAAAGCTACCACAATTTCTTTCCCCATGGGAGGCATAAAGCAATCCAATTTTTTTCCCACATGGGTGGGATGTTTGCTTAAAGCATTCAGCCCTCCCACCTTGCCTCTGAAAATCAAGCTCTGTTCACCAACTCCCTTGTCAGGTTTTAACCTTTTAAACTCTGCTCCTGATCCATGGGAAGGGCATACAAATCAGGACACATGCCCACATCCGCACTGCTCTGCCCAAACCCCCACTCTCACACATCCCATATTCACTCATCACACGCACACTGGTTAAAGAGAAATGCCACATCTGCCATCTGATACTGATGTGCCAACGCCTTCCTCAGAGATGGGATTTACATAGCAACAGAAACTATTGTACCACTCCCTTCCTTAGAGATGGGATTTACATAGCAACAGATAACTGTTGTACCAACCCCTTCCTCAGAGATGGAATTTACATAGCAACAGATACTGTTGTACCAACCCCTTCCTCAGAGATGGAATTTACATACATACATAGCAACAGATACTGTTGTACCAACGCCTTCCTCAGAGATGTGATTTACATAGCAACAGATAATGTATCAACCCCTTCCTTAGAGATGGGATTTACATAGTGACAGATACTGTTGTAACAACCCTTTCCTTAGAGATGGGATTTACATAGGGACATACTGTTGTAGCAATCTCTTCCCTAGAGATGAGATTTACATAGGGATATACTATTGTAACAACCCCTTCCTTAGAGATGGGATTTACATAGCAACAGACCTGGTGAACTTCATTCAGTGTTCCCTTCTTTTCTCCAGAAAGTCGGGGTCACTAAGCAACATGGTTTCAATGTGGCCTTCTGAGCTAGCTCCTGCTCCTTCATCCTCAGTCCCACCAGTCCTCCTCTGGTGACAATGTCCCTCATGGCTCTAGTATTCATGGCCAAGTGACAATAAGGGAGCAGCATGAGATAAGTACTGTGTTAGCACCCACGTCACCAAAGTACACCAAGACAAGATGCTCCTTTTCCAAGTTAAATTCCCAGTTGAGAATTTTAGAGGGTATGTATTCCAAATTCTCCCAGGGAATCTCTCTTCAGCCCAGTCTATTCAAGGCACCGATGGGGTTTACGATGATCTGGTTCCCCTTTCTTCACACATGCCTTCTACGTAGATTAATTTTCAAACTTCCAAAGGTAGCCCTTCAAAAATGTACTTACTTAAACACATGCAGCACACATAGATCTGAGCCACAAACTTCTATTCTAATGGAACTTGCTTGAATGTCCCTGAAGGGATTTTTCTTAATAACATGAGAGACTTGTATGGTAGGGGCTAGAGGTATGTATCATGGCAGGTGGCATGTTCTAGGGTCTGTCACATCTCACGATCTTTACCATGTGCAAACAGTGACCCCGGTAAGAGTGCTGCAACAGCTGGCAATGCCAAAAGAACTAGAGCAGCTCGGGGGTCCTTGTAAGCAGGTGAAAACAATCATTGCTAATTTCCTGTGTCGACTCGGCTTTGGGGGCCGCTGAGCTACATTATTCTTGCTGGCCACACTGTCTGTTGCCTTCTTTTACTGGGCCAGTTTTGGTTTTTCATTGTAAAGCCCCTGTCCAATGAGGTCTGTTCTCTGTGTGACGCCAAGGATGTACCGCAGCTAACTGATGCAGTTGCCCTCTGCTAGCCTAACCGCTGACCATCTCACTCTGACTCCAGCTGAGCCATGCTGGGCCTGGAACCCCAGGAGGCCCCTTGTCCTGTGTCTCCTAGTCCTCCTTATGTGGTGTGCATAGTTTTGAACTGATAAGCATGAACAACAGAGGGAGGATTGTGCTGTGTGGGGCTTCCAATAACCCTGAGGAATCCAGTATTAGAGGTAGGGAGCTACGGATAGAAGCCAGGGTCTTATGCACAATAGCCAAACAATATGCAGCTATATTGCCAGCCTTCGGTGTCTTAAAAATATAAAAAATGCTTTTTAAGGGACAAGCAATAACTGTCTATTTATAGGCCCATGTGATACTTTTATCTATGTATACGCTGTAGAGAGAGCCAGCCAAGCCACTGAACACAGCCATCACCTCTTTTGTTGTTGAGTAAGAATATTTAAAATGAATTTTTCTAGCATTTTATGAAGCACACAATACACCATTATTAAAATGGGTGAGCATGTGGTGAAGCAGATAACTGACACTCAGCAGGGACATAGTTAATGGAGCTGCTGATCTTGGCCTGTTGCCCTCTATCTTCCATTTCTACAGAAAGCACAGCACAGCAGCAAGGGCAGAATGAATGTGTGCTGTGCTTTGAATGTTAGATCTGTACATAGACTTGTGTGATCAAACACTCTGTTTTCAGGTGGAGGCACTTTTCCAGGTTGGGGAACCTTTAGGAGGAGGAGCTTTGTTAGAGGACTTGGGTTTCTAGGGGTCTGGGTATGTTATAAGATATCAGTTTAACATGTGTTACATTCCTTTAAGCTATGGAATATTTGTTTCTTTAACATTGTAAAGCTGTGTTACTTTGCCTGCCTAAAACACCTGATTGGTCTAATAAAGAATTGAACAGCCAATAGCTAGGCAGGAGAAAGGATAGACGGGGCTGGCATATAGAGAGAATAAGAGATCAGAGAAGGAGAGAGAGAGAGAGAGAGAGAGAGAGAGAGAGAGAGAGAGAGAGAGAGAGAGAGAGAAGGGAGGAGTTGGAAAAGGAGAATAAAAGAACATCAGAGGGCCAGCCACTTAGCCAGGGAGTAAGAAGGCAATAAAAATATGAAGCAAAATGTAGTTAAAGAGAAATCGGCTAATTTAAGTTAGAAAAGCTGGCTAGAAACAAGTCAAGATTAGGCATTCATAGGTAAGAATAAGTAACCATGTATTTATTTGTGAGCTGGGTGGCAGGCCTCCAAAGAGAGAAACACAACAGCAATAAAAACAACTACAGGGGTCTGCTTGAGACTTACTACCAAAGCCTTGCTTCCTCTTCACCCTCTTCTTATTAATGTGGATGCAGTGTGACCAGCCAGCTTTTTGTTTCTCCTGCCATGGCTTCCCTACCATGATGGGCAGTTTCCCTCAGGGACCATGAGCCAAAATAAATCCTTTCCCCTTAGGTTGTTTTTATCAAAACTATTTTATCACAACAATGAAAAAGCAACTAAGACAGAAGTCTCCATCTCCTCCCCTCAACCCTGACCGAGATGGTCTGCACCATGCATAATAAAGGACGGAAATACAAACAAAATCTCCAAAGAAGCAAGTAAACACAAATAGAAACCTGAAAACAGTCCACCCACATCAAAGCTTCACAATTTCATCTCTGGGATACACATCCTCATTCCTCCTTGATGTTCTTGGTGTGACAGAAAGTCAGTTCTTCGACCATCAGGACCTTGCAAGGCCCAATGACACCTGCTCTTTGAAAACTAATTTTCATATAAGGAAAGGATAACAATGGTAAGATGAGAGTCGGATGGGGTGGCGGAAGCAGTCGGATTATCTACAAAAGTCTAAGAGAGTGCCAAAAATATAGTCTTGGGGAAATGTAGTCATAAAACAAGGTTTAAAGGCAATATTTAAAATATATTTAAAAATTTATAATAAATCAAATATCAAAATGTTGAATCAAGGAAGAGTAAACAAGGCTGAATTAACTTTGCCTTAGGTTCTACTGTGACTAGGAGGAACACCATAAGATGTCAAACTGCTTATGTGCAAATTATGTGGTCTAAAACACAAGCTGTTTAACAGCAGCCTTGGGTGAGGGACTCCGTATGAGTGGAACTATAACTGACCAAACAACAGTATATTCAGCATTCAGGCAGGTTTTTCTTGGCCATCGGTGTCTCAGAGCAAGAGTCAAGTTCATCCAACAGCTTAGAATTTTATGTTCACTTAAAATGTATCCTCTACTGGAAGGTGTACAACTGCCTTAGAGAGCCAGGAATCGGTATTAACACCAGAAGTTTGCATGGTAAGTTATTCCTCTTTGAGTTATAAGGAAGTCCAGTGTTTGGTTGGGCAAATATTTTACCTCTCTGAGGTTTGTTGCCCTCACCCAAACAATACTGTTATGATAGCTCACACATGCTGAGAATATAAAGGAGTTCAAATGTATGGCACAGAAAAACCCGTTGTCCCTTCTCCAGTCGGCCAGAGAGCATGCTTCATTTACTAGACGGACTTTTCCAAACCTGAGTCACTGTATGGATGTTACTTCTCAAAGTAAACCTTATAAGAAGCCAAAAAACCAAAAACAAAACAAAAAAAAAAAACCTTTGTACTCAAGACCAGAAGCAAAATAGGAGATTCACAGAGAAGTTAAAAACACACACTCACACACAAGAGAGAGACAGACAGACAGTGTTGTGGGGGGATGGATTGAGAGTCTGTAGGATGTGGTGAGACAAGAAACTTAGAATTTAAGGAGGAAAGTTCTCAGAAATGTCTTTGTATTTCTTTCAAGAGACTGAAATATAAGATTGGGTTCCTTATTTTATTTTGAAACACCTTATTTTGTTTTATAGGGCTATACCTTGAAATTTTCCATAAGTACTAAGGATTATCTGTCTATTGCCCTAAAGAAAACTATACAATCTATATAAATTTTCACATATGCACAAATATATATTTATATAAATGTGTATTGTGAGTCTGTGTGCATGTATATGGTGATTATCAAACATGGCGCTAGGAGATGCTAAATAAAGTATTTAAATGGTAACTGGAATTATGATTATAATTATAATCCTAATGTTCCTAAGTAAAATTCCCACAGATGCCTCATTTCAGTGGATACATCCCACGGATACATCACCAGGGCACTGTTGGAATAGGGCATTTATTTTAAAAATGATTATTTTGTCCTTCTGAATATTCCTTCTGCAGTTCACTTCAGGAAATGTATTTAATTATAAATAAAAGTATTTGGGGAGTTTTACAATCCTGATGAGATGGAAAATCGGCATGGGCAGGAGGTGGCTCCCCACATGGCAGCCTTAGAGGAAATAAAAGGAGGAGAGACTCCAGACAAAATGTAAATCCATAATTACATGATGCCTTGTGTGTGTGTGTGTGTGTGTGTGTGTGTGTTGTGTTGTAGTAGGCTGAGGCTCAACTGATTGAGAAATTAGGCATTATAGAAGATATTTCTTGGGCCTGGAGAGATGGCTCAGGAGTTCAGAGTCCTTACTATCTTCCAGAATACATGAATCAGGTTTCCAGAGCCCCGGTTAAAAAGTGAATGTAAACAAGGGACTCAGAGTCTTCTCTGGAATTCTAGGGCTGGTGGATTGCACCTATGAGAAATGTCTCTACACTGTACATTTATTTCCTCAAGTGAGCTAAATGATCTCTTACTTTGCTGAACAGTCTATTAGAATGGCTAGGAGCACCTGAGGTCCCATCCTGACTAAAATTTGGGATGTAGATTAATGCCAGATGTTGGATCCATCATGTTAGACATGATAACATGGGAAGAACCAGACAAAGATGACTACATTCCCTGGAGGTTACAAGTACTTTATGAAAAAAAAAAGTTAGACAGAAGACTGTGTAAAATCCATAAAACATGCAGTGAAAAGTGGGAAGACATTGGAGCCATAGTCAGGAAAAGATGTCTTAGAGTAGAAACAGAGAGTTTGCTAGCATCAAATGCTTCATAGATAAAACATTCAGTAGATAATGTAATATTTTACTAGAAATAGCAGAAGAATGGATGAGCAAGGAGAAAGATCCTAAGACATCAGCACTTGGGGGCATAAAGGGCAACTTGGAAAGGTGTCATTTGGCCATAGACCTTTGAGCTGCCAGCTGCTGAGAAGTCACCCCCCAGCTGACTGAGTGAGCTCAGCCAAGGCTCCATTAGAGTGGGAAAAAAAACCGTCATCACTGTGTCCTCCTTCTTCTCTCATTCCTGACCAAGAGAATCCATGCACATAAAATTAAAGAAGAAAGAGCTCTTGGGCTGGTGAGTTGTATCAGCAAGGGAGGCCACTTGTTTGTTGTGAGGGACTGACTTCATCACACTGTGCTTGGAGAGAACTGACAGTTGCCCTCTGACCTCCACGTGTGTTCCTTGGCACTGTGGAGCTCAATAAATAATAATAATAATAATAATAATAATAATAATAATAATAACAACAATAATAATATCTTTGGGGCCACTACATTTTATGGTTGTTACATTTTAAGGTGAAAGTTGAATTCTGTGTGTGTGTGTGTGTGTGTGTGTGTGTGCGCGCACGCGTGCATGTGTGTGTGTGTTTTACCAAGAGACACTTTTGAATGGAAACAATAAAACTCTTCACAACCCACACTCACTCATTCACATAACCATCCATTCGTTTTCCCCTAATGCGGGTTAACCACCTACCATTTGTCAAAGATCACACAAAGTGCTAAGGGTCTAACAGCCACTGAGTTCTATGAGCATCCTCCTCTTGTCTGAACCCTTGGAGAAACAGAAATTGTGCTCAAGCTGGAGGCTTGTCAGGCACATACACAGAGAAATGTTCACATATACTCACATACAGACCCACGTGTTCAGAACACACACACACTTCCGTATTCACAGAGACACACTAATATAAACACAGTCTCAGATAGCTAAAGAAAAATGCATGTGCACCCACATACATGCAAATGAAGATATACACATGCATGATGCACACACAAACCACACATACACACATTAAAGAAAAATAACCCCCACACTGAGGCTAACCTATAGATGCACATTCACAGACATGCAGAGACACAGGGATATGTGTTCATAACACAGTATTGCATGCCACATAGACATAGATAAAACTAAGTGATATGGTGAAGGAAAGAATGGAAATATGTGAACACTAGAATGCCTGTGCACTCTCAGAGATCCAAATGTGACTGTTCAAAACCTTAGCTTCCTTTAATAAAGGACCTAGTCACATAAAGATCCTTATATAAAAGAGCACACGCACGAGTGTGCATGCACACACGCGCGCACGTGTATACATACACACACACACACACACACACCACATCTTGCCTTTTAAAATATGTATTGCATATAGTACAACCAAGCCACTGATCACAAGTCAAGAGTGGTATCGACAAGACACCCAGCAGGGGCAATTTTCCTTTTATCAGACTGAGAGGACCAAGACAAACTGCCGCACTCAAGAAGGAATCTTTGAACTACTGAGATTTAGACCCTCCGGAGCTGGCATTAACCTTTGAGCTCCATGAACTCCGTTCCTCACTTCATAGCCAGAGCTGTCAAGTTCCACCAGGCTAGGAACCAGATGGGTCCTGCTCAGAGCACTGGGGCAGAGTGAGCTAAACTTTGGGAGGTCAACTGAGGTCCTGAGTACCCCAGAGGGATCCTGGCGTAAATTTCCACTCTGCTCCTCCATGCTGGCACCAGTTCTGGTGTCCATATGTCTGCACATACATAGAAGCTGAGGCAGAGAAACTCGAGAGGATTGCCAAGGCCCCAGAATACTGAAAACAGTTGCTATATCCTGTTGCCATGACAACCCACTCAGGAAAGAACCTAGGTGCCAGACTTAGATTTTTGTTGTTGTTTCTTTCTTTTTGAGTCCCAGAGGAGGATCAAGAAGAGTTGATAACTCTTTGATTGCTACTGCAAGAGAGGAGAGAGAGAGAGACAGAGAGACAGAAAGAGAGGAGAGAGAGGGGCGGTATGCCTTGCCCTATCCAACATCCAAGGCCGGCCCCTTACTCTGGGGATAGATAGGGACCAAGCTACGACTGATTTTATTTCCTGTAGAGGCAGAGGCCTATGGGAAGTATGGCATCATGGAAAATAACAGTTTTGTAGAAGCCATCTTATCTATGAAAGCCTGAGTTAATTCTTTTGGCCTACTTTCCCAGCATGCCTGAGACTCCCTGCTTCATCTATCTCCTCTGACTTGATTTTAACCAAATCATTGCTCCTACTGCAAAGGAACTCACTCCTACGGATTCAGCAAGAGTAACTTCTCTGAGAGATACAGAGCCAGGTTTTCATTAAAGGCAAGGAGGAAGTTTCCATGAGTATGAGCAATGTTGGGCTATTTGGAGCTCTTCTGAGTACTAGCCTTTCCTTGAACACCACTCAACTTCCTCCAGGAAATGATTGTCCACATTTGTAACATTTAAGTTCAAGTTGCATGACTGATACCCACACAAAACTGAAAAAAAATCTGCAACAGTCTTATCTTGCAAATGATACAGGGTAAGGCAGTGGGTTCTATATGACTAACGCAGGTACTCCCCCAAACTAAAGCTTTGAAATCCCAGTGTTAGCAGTGGCCTACTTCCTTAAACGTTGTTGGCCAGGAAGGCTATACAGACCCCCCGAACAATAAAGAACATTGTCATTGATGCCAGTTGCTTTCCAGAACTGATCCTAAGTCCCTAGTGATGAAGACAAGGCATGCTTTGGCGACAGGACTTAGGGAAACGAGATGAGGAATGAGCTGGAAGAGTCCTCCCTGAAGTCTAGCTCATGTAGACCCATGAAGTTCTACTGAGGTTGCTGGGGATAATTATGAGTGGAAATCCCATTCAGCTAGGGATTCTTCATGTTTGTGATATAAATGCCAGATGAGATGTGTCAGTTAGTATAATAAGGTGCAGGTGTGTGTAGATAAAATCAGTTTTCTCTGATTTGTTTTACTTGAAGGCCCTGTGCACAGGAGGTAAATTCAGAACTGGCCCTGGGAACTTAGAGAAACCTGTGGCCAGGGAAGTTCTAGGCACCAATGAAAAGCTACTAGCTATCATCTCAGTAAATGAGTGTGATGCACTGGATGAAGAGCTTTCCAACATTTGCATTTAGGTTCTCACTAATGGCATGGTTCACTTGGATGGTTTCCCATTTTCATTCTCTGAGTTTTCCCCAATAGCATTCACAGTAAAAGAAACTGGGACTCACCTCACTGAGAGCTGTGCTCTAGGAATAGAGGAATAATTTAAGAAAGAAACAACCATCCAATACTGCTGTGGGACAATGCTCTTGTACCTTGTAAAGATTTGTCACTTGAATTTGTTTAATAAAATGCTGATTGGCCAGTAGCCAGGTAGGAAGCATAGGTGGGGCAAACAAAACAGGAAAATTCTGGGAAGAGGAAAGGTTCAGTCTGCAGTCGCCATCCAGACACAGAGGAAGAAGATGAGAATGCCTCACTGATAAAAGGTACCAAGAATTATGGACTAATTAAAATGTAAGAATTAGTTAATAAGAAGCCTGAACTAATAGGCCAATAGGTTTATAATTAAACCTATTGTTTCTTTGGGACTGAACGGCTGTGAGACTGGGTGGGACAGAAACCTCGGTGAACACAATACACCACTAGAGCTATATGGACCATAGTCAGCCTTCTTTGTCCCTTTCTCTGAAGCACATTGAAGAGCAGAGGGAGGTAAGAGCCAGAAGAAGTGGTGAAGTGTTGTATATCAGCTCTTCCAGGAAGCCAAGTTTTCATCTAAAAACATGAGATGCAAAAGGGAAGTGAAACATCAGGGTATTTTAGGACTGGGTGTTTACTATGAGGTAAAACAGCAGAATGTTCTAGAAGGAGATAAACACTTCATCCTACAGAGAAGTTCTTTAAGACAAGAGGCAAACAACTCAAAAAATGGGCTCTGTAAGCACCTGAACTAGAAAAGATACACTGACTCTCTCCCTCCCCAAGAATATCCAAGTTAAGGACTGCTGAGAGTCATTCTCAAACAAGCCAACCAGCAAAGATACTCTCAGAGAGGCCCAGCTACTAGAAGAAGCAGAGGCCAGCCCAGATGCCTGGAAGAGACTCTAACCAGCTGAGTCACCAGCTTGTCAACCTGAGGAGCTTGCTGCAAACTGTGCAGTGTCCTGTCAGGAACTGCTCCTCCATGTTCCTGCAAATAATCCCAATAAAACTCATTGGTCCACCACCTTTGCCTTTACAACTATTCATACTTTGGTCTATCATCAGTTCCCTATATGGAGTCAATAGACATTTGTCCAAATCTACCCAGAATAGTATCACATTAGTATCCTGGAGCTCATTATTTGGTGTAAGCTAACTGGCCAAGGAAGATCCACCTGTTTCTGCCTCCCCAGAATGGATATTACATATGTGAACTTCCAGGCCCAGCTTTTACATAGATGCTGATGATCTGAACTCAGTGATTTATACATTGAGCTCCCTTCCACATATATATATGTGTGTGTGTGTGTGTGTGTGTGTGTGTGTGTGTGTGTGTGTGTGTGTATTATAGACATATATCTCACGATATTTCAGAGGCATATGTACAGGAAAGGAAAAATGCCCTGCTATGAACCCAGACTAATGAACTGGCACTGCTGGGATTCTACTTCTGTAAGAATTCATTACTCACTGCTTGCCATTCCACCTCTGCTGACCTGTGACTCCCATGTACCCTGTAATCTTATTTTGAACCCTTTATCAGTAAATCAGCAAGTTAGTACATTTCTTTTATTTTTGTCATTGCAAAACTCAATGGGTCACACTATCTCCTCTCTTGGCACCGATGCCTCCACTGAAGTTCTTTCTCTTGACTGGAAAATGGGTTTCAGTTGTCGTATATTGCACTCTCCCACACCCCATGTTGGTTCGACTCAATCCAGTCTCAGCATTAATCATAACTCAACATGATTCCTGCCAAATGGAACTTAGAGCTTTCACATTTATATCTTAGCATTCTGCCATGCTTCCTCAACCTCATTTTATTCATCATTTTCTGGCAGTCGTCTCTATGTATTTCTGTCTCAGGTGGGCTGTACTGTACTGAAACTTTCTGTCTTGTCTAGTTTCACTGTGATTCAATCCTAGGAAACTATGTTAATTTAGTCATTGTTTCTCTCTAATCCCTCCTCCCAAATATTTTGACATGAGTGGTGTAGAATAAGACCAAGGAAGCTGAGTGGTGTTTATTGAATTGAGATGGGTAGTTAGGACTAGTTCTACATTATCTAAAGCTAACCTGATCTATCTGGTACTTCACTTTCACATGTGAAAAATCTCTATGGTAAAGCATGCACACACACACACACACACACACACACACACACACATCTTCAAGAACAATTAAATAATGTGAGTCTCACAGACACAATATATTACTGTGGAATATTTTTTCCAGTCACAAAGAAACCCAGGAATCATGGCCACATACATGTTTTGGGGTTGTAAAAATGAATATCTGTATTTTCTTTATAAATGTTAGGCACTAAATACTTTAATATATATAATATATATTTTTGTGATATGTATGTGTTATATATAACATATTCAAAAACACTGGAAATTTATTTTAATATATTGTGTTGCAAATACAATTTTAGGACATAAAGGGAATAAGAAAGGACTTGAATTATTATGAAAAAAAGAATCTGAGTAGTTTTTGTTTGTTTGTTTGTTTTCTTGTTTTGTTTTGAGACAGGCTCTCATGTAGCTCACACTGGCTTTGAATTCACTATGTGACTGAGGATGATCTAAGACTTTTGATCCTCCTTCTTCTGTCTCCAGAATGCTGGGGTTATAGGAGCATACCACCATGCTCAGTTTACAATGTTCTGGGAAAATTGGAATTGGATATGATTTGAACACAGGTGACAGGTAAACACAGAAAACAGTGACTTATTTGAAGGACAGACTCCTAAGGAAAAAAGTCAGGGACCTGAGCGGTGCATAGCATAGTAAGAAAGCCTGGTTGAAGTGGGGAGGTACAGTGTTTCTGGGTGTGAAGGCTGCAGGATTCATATCTTCCTCGATTGTGAATGTAAGAGCCACCAAGAATGTGAGCTTTCACCACAATGTTCTCATCTGTCACCCTATCCATTTCCTCCTGAGAACTTACATGGAAGGAGATCTAAAGGAATGTAAAATTTGCTACTTTATCATGTTAAATCCAAAGCTTCTAAACATTTTTATAAGAAGAAAAATATCAGCTCTGCAAGAGCTCTACTTAGCACTTTTTAAAGCATGCCTGTTTCTTATGTTTCACCTCTTCCTTCAGTTATGCACACCATCCCACCCCCGACAGCTGGCGTGAAATTGTCACCACTGTTTGATCTTCAAAGACAAAAATAACAGTAGCAACCCAAACAAATACACAAACAAAAAACCACCATGTTTGCCCCGATAGAGATTGGGAGTTTTCTAAATGACTAAGTTTAAACACTTGATACTATTAAACCCCCAAGACTTATACTCAGAGCTGATCTACTCAGCCACTCATAGTGAATCCATGACATTTGCCCACTCTCCTTGGTGCTGAAGTTAGTGAACAGAATAGGGTCCAATATCTTACCACATAATTATATTTTTGTAGTGGAAACCAGATTACAAGCAAATTAATTACTGCAATAAAACATGTAGAATGTTAGTGTATTGATAAAGTTCATGAAGTGATTTTTAATTTTAAATAGAATGATCAATGAAAACTTCATGGAGGAGATGTCTTTATTGAAGGTGCAAACTGTACAGACATCTACAAGGAACAAACACAACAGAGGGGATGGAAAAGGAAAAGTTTTTATAACCCAGGCTTCGAAAAGCACTGTGGAGACCCAATGTGTCTGGAGAGTGACCTTTACCTCAAGAGTTCAAAGATCAGTATCAGAAGGAGGTGGAGAAAAAGAAGTAAACAGAGACTTGGGGGGTAAAAAGAGATCCCAAGAAATTTGGGCCCCTTAACAGGAATTGACTCTTCTCTCCGCATGAGACAGGAAAGCTGAGAAAGTTCTAAGTAGAGAGGTGGCCTGATCTGAGTAACATTTTAATAGGATAGCATCACAGAAAAGGGAAAACAGCAGGTGGAAGCTTGTTGTGCAGCATCCTGGAGGGATTCCAGGGAGACTGAAAATAAATAACTCACAAGTCTCAGGAAATCGATAAAATCGACTAGATTCAGAAGGTCCCTTGTCCTGGTTGGTCTTTTTGTTAACTTGACATAAGCTGGAGCTATCTGAGAAAATGATTCCGTAGGATTAGCCTGCAGGCAAGCTGCGGGACATCTTCTTAATTAATGATTGATGTGGATGAACCCACCATAAAGGGTGTCATCCTTGGGCTGATGGTCCTGGGGATAAGAAAGCAAGCTTAACAAGTCAGGAGGAACAAGCCAGTAAGCAGCACTCCTCCACAGCCTCTGCATCAGCTCCTGCCTCCATGTTCCTGACCTGGCTTCCCTCAGCGATGGGCTGTGATGTTGAACTGTAAGCTGAAATCAACCCTTTCCTCCCCAAATTGCTTTTGTTCATGGTGTTTTATCACAGCAATAGAAACCTAACTAAGACCCTATATCTACCCAAAAATAGAACAGGCTGTTGAGGAGAGCATCTAATCGGTTAAGCTGTGCTAAGTCATGCAAAGAACCTCAGGGTTCCAGCTTTCATGCTGTGGTGGGCTTTCAGTGATTCATGCATCTTTGACTCTCCAGCTAAGCATCCCCTCAGCCACACCCCTGTAAGAAACTCCACTAAAGTCACCAGTTTGCCAAGTTGGCTTGGGTAGTATTTTTGACTTTGGTCTGCCATCAGTCCCTTCCTGAGTGAGCTGTATGTTCAGCTCTCCCCCGGAAAAGTTGTTACACAGGAGAGCTACTGGCGAAGTAGAGACACAGTGCAAAATGGAGGTTCTGATGTGTTTCTGAAATACTTTTACTTGGTGGTGATGTGACTGAGAAATTTATTTTAATATATCACAATTTTGCTTCTGAAATGCTTGTAGTATCTTACACCATGATGTCACTGAGTGCAAACGGAATTGTCGTAAATAGATCACTATCCACTAATGTCATTCCATCAGTTCAATAGAAAGCAAACAGATTATTTGAACTGGCACTGTTTCAGGGTCTTGTTTTGATCTTTGAACCAATGCTTCATTTCGATGAATATCTCAAAATACAAATTTTCAATCTTTGTAATATCCTTTAATGGAAATTAAAATTTCAAAGGTAAATAAACTATTATGAGTATAATACTACCATGGGTCTGTCCTGTTGTAGGTAATGGTGGCACTGAAACATGCCCTCCTTGGGCAGAGGTACAGCTTGGTGGTAGAGTGCTTGTCTAGCATCAGAAAAATCCTGCTGACCGATAAAAGTTAAATATTCTTGCCATGGCTATCTAATTGGCATCAAAACAATCATAAATATCATCAAGCATGAAGAATTAAAGCTGTTAGGTAATTTCTGACAAGAAACTAACCAGCTAGATAATTCAACAAATGTCTTTAAACATCACAGATTAAAAAAACCTGTGAACAATAATGTTAAATATAAGTGGCTTCAGTAGTAATTAAGCACTCTGACATTGGTTTTACCTGTCTGAAAGCAGTGGCATCTCTTACTAATATTGTCACATAGCAAATTATGTCTAAGCTCAGTGTTTTAGAACAGGCCTCCCTCCCTCCCATGCACCTGTTGCGGCTGTGAGTCTGCTGATGAAAACAGGATACCAGAGTGGGATTCTGTTTCTCCCTGCAATCCTGTGAGTGACTTTCTTCTTGAAACTATGGACCAGCCAAGATATGCTCCTCTAATGATGGTGGCAGATACAAAGTTGTGTGTGGTCAGCCTGGGCAGAACAATTAAGTAGAATGGGTCCCCTGTATATTTACTTGCTTTCAGGAGTTCATTGTTAAATTTTCTGTCATGCTGAGTGAGATAGTTGTCAAATTCAGCCACTATTAAATTTTTAAATTACATGAATGTGCATATAAATACATTACATGAAAAACCAAAAAGTAAATATGCAAAATTTAGCACTTTCTGGTTATTGTATGCATGTTCTTATATGGGGTTTTAAAGTTATTTATATCTAGTATGTTGTCATGAAGGGACCATGACATAGTGTAGAACTGGGCATCTCTTCCACACCATTTGTTCACTGATGCTTCAGGGATAGCTTGAAATTAATCATTGTAAGAATATCTACACTACAGAAATCAGCATTTGTGACCCTCCTCTTCATATTGTTTCACAGAACTACTTCTCCAATAATAATAAAATATGTTTAATAAAATAAGAGCTTATTATTTAGTGATTTCCAGAATGTCATTTTAAGGCCTTGGTTTGTATAAGATCTCCAAGTAGCCTACTAAGCCTTTGTAAAATATATTCAGTGAAGGAAACTGCAAAGTTATGTGACTGGTGTTTAATATTGATTGACAACCAGACATGATCTAAAATTACCATGGTAACAAACTTCTGTCTATGATGTCATCTGTATACAGGTAATTGAGGAGGGAAGATCCAGTCTAACCATGGGTGACACCATTCCATGGGTTAAGGTCCTTGACCAAATAAAATAAAGGAAGCAAACTAGACACTAACATCCATCTTCATCTGCTTCCTGGCACTGGATGCAATAATGTCAGCTGCTCAGGTCCCTGCTGCCATGACTTCCCTACTCTGAAGGACTGTATCCTCTTGAACTGTGAGCCTAAATAAATCCTTCCTTCTTTAAATTATTTTTGTTGGATATTTTCTCACAGCAATAGAAAAGTAATTGATATAACGACAGAGGAGTTCCTATAGGAGTTGCTGAAGAGTCAGAGCCAATAATTTAATCCACTACCATTGGAAAAGATACAAAGGCATATAAAGCAAATATTGGTCTTTATGTACAAGGGATGAGAGAGTACAATTAACATTAATTTCTCTAAAACAAAACTCCTTCCTTGTTTTGGGAATTTTTCAGAGGAAACAGTGACAACTACAAATACAAAGTAGATTTTTATTCATTTTATTCATAGAATGTCTATTATGTGAGATACATTCAAATACACTAAATCATCAGACTCGGACAGGTGGAAGCACAGTGAAGGTTTTGACCTTGTTCTAGGTCTATCAGATTGCAGCCAGGCACCATTCTCTCAAGATGCTGCAACAAAATGCACAAACCCACCCAGTTTATCTCTAAGGACACAGGAGTATCACTTTCATCGCATGCAGATTTGTCCCTTAATTAGAAAAAGCATTCCCAGCTGCACTGAGCATTTTCTTTGAACCAAAGGAGGAGGACATCTTAGAGATTGCAGGCTAAGTCAAGGCAAACCATAATTTACATTTCAGAATCAGGATGCCCCAGGGAAGCCTCCTTCCCCTGCTGCCTGGAATTTTGATTGGCACTTCAATAGAACTCTACCAGATTGGAGGTTGGTCCCAGAATACCCATCCCCAAGATTCCCAATGACTGTAATTTCAGGTGTCTCATCTAAGAAAATAATGACTATGAGAACAGATATTTAAACAGTTGAGACAATGCTAAAAAGCCTGTGAGAGCCTGGAAACCAATCCAAGGAGGAATACAAGGACATGGGCACCAAGGACCAGTGGATGCTTCATTCTGGATAATGGATGCGTTCCCACTGAAGGCAAATGAGAGAGCTGAAGAGGTGACGAAAAGGCATCACTCAAAGAACTTAAACCAACTCATTTATAAACTGAACTGTTTCAATAGGCTGTTCAACGTGATCAATTAAAATGCCCCTGTAGGGATGGAAATAGAGCTCAATCAATAGAGTGCTTGCCTAGCTTACACGCAAAGGCCTGGGTTTGATCTCCAGCATTACATATACCATTTAGTGGTACTGGCCTCGAATCTGAGCTCTGAAGAGGTCGAGGTAGGAGAATCAGAAGTTCAAGGCAATCCTTATCTGCGTGGTGAATTTAAAATTAGTCTAGGAAACTTGAGATCCTGACTTAAAAGTAAAATCTTCCTAATCATGTAGCCAGGTATTGTACACACCTATAATATCGCTACTTGAAATGCTGAGGCAGGAGAATGATAATAAATTCCAGGCTATTCTGGGACACATATGGAGATTCTGTCTCCAAATGGTGCCCCTTTTGTTCCTTTAAGCCTCTATCACCGACCACTGTGAGAGTTGGCATATGTTGCTTTGTGTGCAATTTCTAAATTTTTAAGGATAGTTGTTTCAAAAATAGAAAAGAGGGCAGATAAATCTTATTTTGCACAAGCTCAGAAATGCATTCCAACTCATCCTGTGAAAAAATGATTTGCATTAAAACTAATGCCATTTGCCTATTACTTTTTCTCTGCTTACTTCTGAATACATTTAGTATTCTTGATGACAGTATTTTAAACTTGCAGGGGTGAGGTACCTGAGAGCTTTTCACATCTGAATATTGACTGTAAATTTTAGAAAAGTCACCTTCATGATTTCTGGCCTTTTGTAACTCATGGCATTTTCACTGCAGCACAGCAGATCACCTCATGCATTTAATCTTATAAGTATGTTGGTAGAATTTCACATTCTGTTATTAGCCTTGGAGACACTCTTCTATTTTTCCCTTATGGTCTTCCAATTTCTATTATTTTTCCTATTACATTTACTATAACATAAAATCTGTCTTGTTCATCTTTCCACTATCTTTGCACCATATTGTTTTTCTTGTCTACCAAGTTTTGAGAAAGTGATGTGCAGCTTTCCCCCATTCCCATGTCTTTTTTTGCTGTATGGAAGGTGTTCCAGGAACCCGGATGCATAAAGTTTTTCTCATAATGAACTACCCATTTCCTCACATCAGTTTGTGTGTGTTGACATTGCTTGGCTCTTCTGTTTAGTATTTCCTTGTATAAAGATTGTGTGTGTAGGCTGGGCGGTGGTGGCGCACGCCTTTAATCCCAGCACTCGGGAGGCAGAGGCAGGCGGATCTCTGTGAGTTCGAGACCAGCCTGGTCTACAAGAGCTAGTTCCAGGACAGGCTCCAAAGCCACAGAGAAACCCTGTCTCGAAAAACCAAAAAAAAAAAAAAAAAAAAAAGATTGTGTGTGTATGTGTGCGTGTGTGTGTGTGTGTGTGCGCGTGTGTGTGCTATGCTAAAAACCATGCATGACCTATTTAATATAAAAGATAGAGGATTTTCTATGTATATTACATTCACAGATATGACTTAAGGTTCCACGCGCAACTAACATTTAAGAAATGACAACCTTTCAAGGTTTGCCATAACATCAAAATATATCCACCATTGCCTAAAAGGCCATCACCATCACCATCACCCCCTTTTGTAGCTAGATACTTTTGTGCGATGGATCCAACGCTTGTGTCTTTTTCAAATTCACACATTGAAATTCTAATCCATAAGGTGATGATATTAGGAGTTGAGGGTGCTATGGGGGAGTGGAGCCCTCTCGGTAGGAATCAGTGTCCTTATGAAGGAGATCTTCAGTGTGGTCTTTTGTCTGCTTGCTATAGGAATTCACTGAAAAAAACAACAACATGTTTTATTAAACACCAAGTCTCTGCCCTGACCGTTACTCCCCAGTTCCATAACTTTCTCAAAACAGCTTGGACTGCTAAGACATGGATAGAGCTAATTTTCCACTTTCTGTATCACAAGCATGCGAGAATGGATAACATGTAGATGCAAATCTGCAAAAGGAATGGTCTTTTTGAAGCTAGAAATTGGAAGTGAATTTTTTTTTTAAAAGGTGTGACTGTCCAATTCTTAATAAATTCATCCAGGTTTGGAAAAGTGAAACTACTACAATATGAAGTTTCATAAACTGCTTTAAACATTTGGTAATATGGAAAATTTTCAGTTTGGAGGACGTTGCTAAATAATAACAGAAACAATTTTCCTTTGTTTGTCATGAATGATTTTGAAAATCATACTGGGATATTTCTCAAAGTAGTCACTGGATTTCTCTTGATAATTCAGTTTTAATTCTTTCAGAGTACTTTTGTCTCCTTTGTCATGAAAACTTGGCTGCTTTTGAGGATTATTGCCATTTCCTAAAATTTTAAATTTGTGAATTTTACTTCACATTGCATTATCAGTGTTTTCTACACCACGCTCTCCATATTTTGATAATTTCCTGCCTGGATTAGTCATGTACTACTCATCGTATTTGATATTTTCCTCTCTGAATGGGAAGGTACTTTGTTCTATATGAGCAATTTTGCAAGAAGTGCAATGCACACTTCTGGCATGTACACAACAGCACACGTGGCATCAACACCCTCTCCCTGTGCCATCAGGAGAGAACAATGCTCCACATAATTGACCTCCGTGTTCAGTCATTCTCCTGGGACAGTGTGAAGCACAAATTGGCAAATTACTGGCTGAACTCCCTGCTGCTAGTCAACCCCTAATTCTGGCTTCTGGGCACCCACAGCTCTCCTATTTTTTCCACATCTATTTTTTACAAAACCCTCTTTTCAGACTGTTCTAAGCTGCTCCTTCAACTGAAGGACTTGTGTCTCTTCAACGTGTAAGTGCTTAGTAAACCATGGGCGTTTAGACTCCAATGCCAACATTTTCTAGGGGATGAGGATGCAAACCAGGCCTGTATGAAGACTTGCCTAGTGACCATAAATCCACTGTAGTGACATAAGGCTGACACAGGTGCTTTCTAACTAGGAACATCTTCCACTCACATAGCCTGGGGTGCCCATACTAGCTGAGGATGGATGGCACCTATTTCATTGGTTGCTCCCCATCCCACATTTTGCTGCATAACATGAACATTGTTAACTGGTGGTTTCTTCAAGCAAACAGAAACAAACACAAAACAAACAAGCAAAATATAACCCCTGATGCCATACAGGACTGGCTAGGAAAAACACCCTGGAAATCATTCATAGAGAGCCTTTAGTATCCTTTGTGTCTCTCCCTGATGTGTTTGTGGTTTTAAGGGGGAAGACATAGGAAAGGCAGGCTGCAAACGGAGACTGCACTTTTGTTTACCCGCTGCCCAGACCTGAATAATCACAAAACCTATATTAATTACAGCACTGTTTGGACAATGGCTCAAGCAAATTCCTAGCTAGCTCTTATACCTTAAATTAACCCATTTCTATTATTTTATATTTTACTATGAGGCACATGGTTTGTTACCTCACATCTTGCTTCTTGGGTGGCTACATAGTATCTGCCTGACTCTGTCTTCTTTCTCCCTGCATTTAGTTTTCCAGCCTACCTATATTCTTCCCTGCCATAGGCTAAAGCATTATTCTTAATCAATCAATGATAATAAAACATATTCATAGCATACAGAGAGGAATGCCACATCATCTCCCCTTTTCTGTCTAAATAAAAAGTAAGGTTTTAACTTTAACATAGTAAAATTATATATAACAAAGCAGATATCAAGCAAGAATTACAGTTATAATATTTAGTCTATTTGTTTCTGGCCAAATTAAAGAATATATTCTATCATCTATTTTATCTTTGTGAGTCTAAAATTTCATAGCTAATTTATGTTTTATCATAAGTTAGAAAAACTATAACTATTTGTCTTCAACTTGACCAAAGACCCCAGAAAGATATAATGTTATCTAAGTAAACAGGAAGTTCATTATAAGCAATTTCCAAAGTTCTAGAAATGGCAGAGATACCTCACTGCCTGGACAGTCACCCAAAATTCTTCTGTAATGTTGGGACATCCATCTCATCCTGCAGGACCATAGTATCTGGCAGACTTTTAGTGAAGCAGGAAATCTGAAGATCTGCTCTGCCTTGTATTGACAAAGTTTGTCAGTCGCTTTCTTTCTGTGTCCTGTGGAATGTCTGCTAGTTTCCTCTGTGAAGCAGGAACCCTGAAGGACCATCCTGTGTTTTGGAAAGTTCAGCAGTCACTTTTCTGTGTGTGTCCATTTCATAGAGCATGACCATCGAACAGTCCAGGCAAGAGCAGTTTCTTGCCCAAATGGCTAGCCTTATCCCATTGAAGGCAAATTCCATAACAAGTTTCTTCAATGCCCATCAACCTTTCTGAAGTAACTGGTGCTGCCAGAGCAGACATGTCTCACTGTCAAGAAAAGTCTAAGTTCTTAAAACTTCTTAAATGGCATATTCCATGTCTTTGAAGTGTTGAAGATTATATATATATATATATAACTGAAATATATCTCTGCATATCTAGAAAACCTAACATGACTACAAGTGTGATTATTATAAATGACTATCTATTAATCTGTAGTTTTAATTATACATTACATTTTTAAATGAGCTGTATAAACATAATACATTAAACAAGAATATAAATGTCTATATCTATCTATCTATCTATCTATCTCTAAATATATATATATATATATATAACAAAATTGATCTTAAATTTGTATCAATAAACCAAAGTCCATACCAATATAAAGTATTCATTTTTATATCATAGTTCCCCCCTTTTTAGAAAGAGATTGATGGTTACCATCAAACACTTATAACCAACCCCCTTTAAATAAAAACAAACATTTAGAAACAACGATTTGGGAAATTTGGGCATTGTTTCTCCAAACTGCTTCCTGATGTTTGCTGAGGGAAGTACTTTTAGGATTCTCAGAGACCTTTTGGGGAGCCTTAGTCCATCAAACCACATTAGCCTGGAAGGAATCCACAGGTTCCTTCCTTCTGTGGAAACAAAAGCAGAACCCATTTTCTAAACATCATATCCTTAAACTCAAATTTTGAAGTCAAGATACCTTTAAATATATATGCTGGTTTAGCTTAGCAACCCCCAGAATCAAATATTTTTCAGCAGTTAACTCATTAATAGTCAAAAATTCCAAGGAAAATACTATAACAAACATAAACTAGGCTTTCTGTTGCATGGCTTATTTTTCACTATATTAATTTTTAATATTTATTTTATTATCTTTACTCCTTTATCTATCACTGTACTCTTTCTTTTTTCTCTCCTTAGCCCATGTACTTTTATCTAACATTGTGACCCATTTAGAGATTTTTTTTTTTTTTTTTTTTTTTTGGTTTTTCGAGACAGGGTTTCTCTGCAGCTTTTTTAGAGCCTGTCCTGGAACTAGCTCTTGTAGACCAGGCTGGCCTCGAACTCACAGAGATCCGCCTGCCTCTGCCTCCCGAGTGCTGGGATTAAAGGCGTGCGCCACCACCGCCCGGCTTAGAGATTTTTTTAATCTGAATCTATCTTATTATATATCTGTAATCATTGTTTTTTTCTGAACCAGGAGAGGTTTTTTTTTTTTTCTAAGCAGGTGTTGCTGCACTGCGACTTTGCCTTTTGGCTCTGCCCCTTCCAAGATGACAGAGGTATGTTCACTACCATTGCCTCTGTGAGCCATGATCATCACCCCAGCTCCAGGGATGCAGTGGGATTATGTCACCATTAAACAACTTGCAGCACTCTGCTCACAAACCCCATTTAAGTGCTCGTAGCAGGACCTTTCTATTGATGGAAGTTATTAGTTCATTTCCCAGCAGCCTAGACCCCAAATAATCACCCCAAAACTATATTAATTACAACATGCCAGTCAAATTCCTAGCTAGGTCTTACATTTTAAATTAACCCATTCCTCTTATTTTATATTTTACCACAAGGCTTGTGGTTTGTTATCTCACATCTTACTTCTTGGGCAGCTGTATGGCATCTGCCTAACTCTGCCTTTTTTCTCCTTGCATTGTTTAGTTTTTCTGCCTAGTTATATTCTGTCCTGCCAGATGACAAAGCAGCTTCTTTATTAATGAACGACAATAAAGCATACTCACAGCATACAGAGGGGAATCCCACATCAGTAGATCAACAGATACATGCTTCAAGGTGGCGGTCTTTCCTTCTGGTCAGCTGTTTGACTTATCCTAATATCTACATAACCTCAAACTCCAATCAAACTGTGTTCACATAAGCCTTTTCCTGATCATTTCACATACAAGTAGTTCACATTAAAACCTTGCTGGGAAACTACTCATTTTGTTTTTGTTTGTTTTTTTAGGATTTATCCTTTGGTTTTGTCTTCAATGTTATATATACATTATTTGACTTTTTGGAGGTCAGAGTATAACGATCATATTGTATCCAGCTGAAGCAGCTGACTTCCCAGAGCTGACTCGGAATAGAGCTTCCTAGAGTGAGAAATAAAATGCACACACACAGACACACACAGGCAGACAGACACACACACACACATACACACACACACATGTATTGGAGGGGGGCTTAATGTTTTAGCATGTCAAAACCCTAGGCACCAAAACCAACCTGAAAACATCATTTCTGTCTATAAGAATGCAAGCTTGAGGTCTTTGGGACTCAGGAGGTGGTTAAAAGGGCCTTTAAATTGCAGGCTTGGAGATTTCCTTCAAAGTGCCTCGCCCACAGCTGTCCTCTTAATGCACCTTGCAGGAGCTCAGCTGTGTTTTGAAATGGCTTTTAAAATGCTATGTTCCTCTCAAAAAAAATTTACCCCTTTTCTCTAAGCGACTGTTTCTGAAAGTAAAACAAAGCAGTTCTTTGAAGTAGGGAGAGAGAAAAATCAATTATTTAAGACACGAAAAAGTAAGCACTCCAAGTTTGGAAGATCAATACTAACTCTAGGACCATGTGTGAAGGACCAGTGGTTTTCAGTGAGGTTTTATGGCCACAGGATGGCCACTGTAGCTGGAAACTCACAGGAAACAGGAAGATATTGCAGAACCAAGATGTGAGTTCTGGGTTGCTCTCAGTGTGCCTCAAGACATTTCTTCAGAGGGCAGTTGCTAGGCTGTGGACCCAGAGCAGTCAGCATGACTTTGAAGTTTATACATGTTCTAGGCCTGAGCCCAAGAGTACTAAGTCAGAGACACCTAGATGGGTCCTGTCAATCAGCTTTCATGAACATCCTCCCCAGGTTCTGGTTCTGAGACACACCAAAGGTTTACTACTGCAGCTAGATATGGTAATTTGTGCTTTTGCTCCCAGTAATTGGGAGTCTGAGGCAGGGGGCTCACCGTGAATTTGATGGTGGAGTAAGACTCTTTCATAAAGCCCAAGCAAAGAGGAAAGGAACCCTCTCCTGTCAGGTAGCTCCTGGAAGAAAAGCACCAATAATAACCACCCTTTGTGCCTTTTTCTTTCATGTGTAATTAATTAATTAATCTTTGTAATTAATGAGTTCCCATATAGAACTTTAACAGACAGCAGGAGCTAGGAGTGAGGGTAAGCAAGTCTTGCTATATGCAATGATTAGCTTTTGTTGTCAACCTGACACAATTTAGAGCTACCCTGGAAGGCAGTCTCAGTGAAAAACTGTCAACACTGGGTTGGCCTGTGGACTTGTCTATGGGGCACTGTCTTGGGAAGGTCCAGTATACTTTGGACAGCTCCATTCCCTAGACAGGGTGCCCTGAGTCATACAAGAGTAGAAAAATTGAGCTGAGTGCAAACAAGAAAACAAATGAGCGTGCATGAATTCATTTCTATATGTTCTGGACTATGGATGGAATGTGCTCTTTGAAGTTTCTGTCTTGACTTCCCCAAGAATGGTGGACTGGAGGCTGGAATAACTTCCTTTCCCTCCCAACAAGTTGCTTTGTTTCAGGATACTTCATCACAGCAATAGGAATGAAACCATACTACATCTGGTAGCTCGCAACTGCCTGCAATTTAAGCTTCAGGGAATCTGATATCTCTGACCCCAAAGAACAGCTGCACTCTGCGCACGCACACACACACACACACACACACACACACACACACACACACACACACACACACAATTAAACATAATAAAAATAAATCTTTAAAATTATCATTGAAGATAAAGAATTTATTTTTATTTTTAGAAAATTAGGACATATCCTCTGGTATGCTCTGGTGTGCTACATAAAGCTGCCATCTCAAGGACATCAAACACGGGGCTGGAAGAAGCTCTAGGTGTTTCTTGGGGCCATACAGTTGTCAACAGAACTGCAAATCAAGCCCATGCTGACCTACTACCTGCAGTTCCAGAAGCATGCTTCTACTGCACAGTGTTTTGTCTGCAATATCCGTGTCACATTTCCAGTTGGAACTGAGAGTCAGGGCTTGAAAACTCTAGGCATGTCTGAGTTCACTTAGTTCTAGCTAATAGTGAAACAAAGCCAAATTATTTTGCTCCTGATAAAGATTATTCTCCTATAATGATTATGGGGGAGAGTAAAATTGCTCTTTATTCACTTGGCATATCTTTCCCCTCTTTTCCTATTTCCTCTGCTTTCTATTTCATCTACACTTAAAAGGTTCCCTGGGGAGATGTCACTGAAGATGAAGGAGGGAAGAAGGAGGTTTATCCTGGCATGATCTTCAGGTCAAATATAAAACAAAGGAGGGAAAAAGAGTAAATGAGAGGAAACTATTCATTCCTTTTCTGCTTTAGATGTAACATAAAGAGCACAGAAAATAGTATTTCAATTTTAAAGAATAAAGAAAGAAATGTGGTTTGGTGTCTTTTTCTCTCCTGAGACAGTAGCCCATGGAACCTGTATGGAGGCTACTGAATGAGGGATGTGAGAAGGCTTAAACCGCAGAGGAGGGTTGCCTGGCCAACTAGGCTCCTTAGGGATAATTTAGCATGAGTGAAGCAATTATCCCCCCCATCTATTTATGTGTGGAGGGCAGGCCAGAGGACACTTGTGGGATTTGGCTGTCTCCTTCCACCAAGTAGGTCCCTGGAATCAAAATCGGGTGTCAGGCTTGGCAGCAAGTGCCCGTACCTGCTGAGCCTTCTCACTGGCCCCAAACCTTCCCTGATTTTAACGAAGGCCTCTCACACAGGTGCACATTAAGCAACAGTCTGAAACTCTTTGCTCTGGGTATATTTACATGGCTCTAAATCCTTCAGCTTGATTTTCAAACTTGTACCTTTAAAGTTTATTAAAATATTTGAATGAGATTAAATGCATTTCTGTAACTGTATCTTTGATATCCATGGCCTGAGGATCTCAGATTTCTTCTTTTATTTTTATGTTATATGTATATGTGTTTTACCGGCACATGTGTCTGTGCATTATGCATGTGTCTGGTGCCTATGGAGGCCAGAAGAGGGTGTCAGGTTCCTCCGAACTGGAGCACAGGCAGTTGTGAGCCATGTGGGTGCTGTGAACCTAAACCAGTTCCGATGCAAGACAGAGAGTGCTCTTTAGCCACTGACAAACTTCCTTCTAACAAAGATGGCCCTCGGGACCCACCTCAGACCAGTGAATCTGAAGCTACCTGGGCACCTGAACTGTTTTATTTCCAAATAGCCCAAGAGTTCTCGACTGAGAATGGTGACAACACACACATTATTCATCAGTGCGTCTTTCCATTTTCACTGGTAATATATAATTTAAAAGCCCAGACATTACCCAAATTAGGAGAATCTCACAAGCAATTACTTCCTCCCCCACTCCCGCCAGTAACCACTGTGAATGCAACAATTTATAGCAACACAAGGTGTGAGTCATGAAGCATTCTTTGCCTGTTAAGCACCAAGGTGTTCATCCAATCCCAGAATAACATGGGAGGTAAGAATTATGGCCTCATCTTATAGGAAAGCAAACACACATCCAGGAATAACACAGGGATTGCAGATTGTAGCTGCCCTGGCCCTCTCTGGACCCGAGGTCTAGTGAAGCCTGCACAATTAGAACATATGTTAAAGATTTATTTTCTAAAATTATATAGACATGTATGCTCATGGGGTTGGGGTATGTGCATGTGAGTGCAGATACTCACAGAGGCCAGAAGAGGGCATCGGATCTCCTGGAACTGGAGTAGCAGGTGATTGTGAGAAACAAGATCCTGGTGCTCGGAATTGAACTTGCCAAGGGCAGTGTGCACTCCTAACCAGAAACCATCTCTCCAGTCCCCATTATGCTTCTTAATGATCTAGTTGTGTTTATTTGGGGGTTAGAAGATAACCATGAGGACCGTGAAGGGATGAAAAAGACGGCTCACTTAGCAAGAAGAACTCAAAGGAAATTATAAAGCAACACTGTTTTCTCCATCTGAAGCTAAGTCTAGGCTGTCTAGTGAGTCATTTGTTATAAGGGTTTTTTTTAAAAAAAATAAGTTAATAAATCTGGCTAAAAATATTTCAAAGTTGACAATGCATAAGACAAAGAGACTCATCGAGTAATTGTGAACGGAAGGCTGAGATGTAAAGCTGCAGGAAGCATCTACGAACCAAGACACAAAGGGAGTTTATTTGTTCTGTGTCATTTTCTCTTTTGCTGAATGAGCAATACAAACAGCAATGAAAGTGCTCATTTTTAATCTTTTTTTTTCTGTGTGTGGAGCATGGGAAAGAAGAAAGGCGGCATGCTGCTCAGTCTCCTGTTCATTTAGCTCATTCCTTATACTTCATTGTGTTTCAGGAGAGGAGATGGAAATAAGGAAACTAAACACAAGAGAGGAGCAGAAACCAACAGTTCTGTGTATATACCCTTTAACCACAGTAAGGGCTGATCAGCCTGTCTATGCTCGTGTCTCATAATTATCAGGTCTCCCCAAATTTGTTAGACATTAGCAAAGAATCAGAAACAGAAGGAAAAATTAAAAATAGAAACATTCTGTGTAAAGCAAATATTTGCTCTTACTGCTTAATACAAGTCTGAGCTACATTGCTGGCCTAGGGAGAGAGAAGAGAGGAGAAAGGAAAGAGGGGAGGGGGAGGGAGGGAGGGAGAGAGGGAGGGGGAGAGAAGGAAGGGGAGAGGAAGAGAGAGAGAGAAAAAGAGGGAGAGAGAGAGAGGGAGGGAGGGAGGGAGAGAGGGAGGGAGGGAGGGAGGGAGGGAGGGAGGGAGGGAGGGAGGGAGGGAGGGAGAGAATTCTGAGGAATTGGTTCTTTCCTTCTATCATGTGGTCCCAGGCCTGGGATTGAACTCAGGTCTTCAGGCTTGGTAGCAAGTGCTTTCACACACTGAGCTCTCTCGCCATCCCCTTGAGGTTTTTTTTTTTCTTATTTAAAATAATTTGTGAGTGCTAATTTATTTCTTGAGTCTTCTGTTTATAGTTTCTTCCCTTCAGCCACAAGGCTGTATTTTGAGCCCCATGTTAATTGCTGTTTGATAATAGCTCATCACAAGCAGACAAACTTATTTATTATACTGGCTGACTTGCATGCCATAGAAATTCCTACACGGTGACTCTTTAGCAGCCAGAATGAAGTCACTGAAATGGGGAAGGAGACAAGATGCATTCATTCACTCCCACAAACTGTTCTCTGTGGGCTTCTGCATTCAACTGTTTAGGATCTTTTTTGAGATGACTGGAATTCACTTGCTAATATGAACACACTGGAATGAATCTAGATTATTTAATCAACTCCAGGTTATCTGGTGTACCCATATTTTTGCTAATAACTCATGTTCCAACAGTTTTCCTTTGTACCAGGGAATATCTCTGGTTTGTAGGTATGACTGTTACATTCTCTCAACAACCTTGCAAGATCATCCATCCATAAGTATGGGCATATCTCCAGGCTTATCTATAGGTGCATTTTGTCACCTTGAAGAATTCCTTTACTCAGAAAGTTTGTCTTGGGTGGCTTTTAAATTTTGGATATAGTTTATCCATTGAGTCAACCATACTTTTTTTTCTTTTTTCCCTTCTCTCTGGTGAATTGCATTAGCTTACTCTAAGTGTGTGTGTGTGTGTGTGTGTGTGTGTGCACATGCGCATGCACACACGTTTGTTTCGTGTATGCATGTTTTGTGTGTGTAAGTGCAGATGGCTGTGGACAACAAAAGAGGGATTTGGAACCCTCCTTGAACTACAGCTATAGGCAGTTATGAGCCACAGAACAGGGGTGCTGGGAACTGAACTTGATTCTTCCCTTTTTCCTGTACGTCAATCTTTTCAAAAGTATTTTTGGTGTGTATGAAACTCTAGGATGTTTGTATGTTGCTCCTATAAGCAAAGTCAGTCCTGATCTAGGTTTCTGTTGGGATGTCAGATGTTCTTGTGGCTATCTCACCAAATTTACATTGCTCACTGTTAACTCATTTACGTTCAACGTTTCATTTAATTTTGGTTTTCCGTGTTGCTTATACGGTTGTCTACATGAAAGTTTCTTATTTACTCTAGCTGGAGTTCAATAAACTTCCACTTGTTGGACACTGCATTTTACCAGTTGTGCAAAGCCAGATGTATTATTTCCTGAGATATGTCTCTTTTTGTTCTGTTATCTTTCTAATCTTCTAGAATTAAAACTATGCCATTTTAAAATTATTAACATCTTTTCTTTGTAAGTTCACATCTACTTTCCTGATGTAGATGAAATAACACTTTTGAAAATTTTACCAGTCTCAGTTATCTTTTCACTTATATTTTGAATACTTAACAAGTTTTTAATACCAGATATAGCATTTTTGGCTCTAGAAGTACCATGTAATAAGTTTTTGACTAACAAACTCTTTTAGGGTGAAATTTAACATTATGCAAGCATTAACAGGAAGAATATTGAATTTCCACATATGCCACCAATCCTGCTCATGGCTGCTCTCATAATAAGAATGTGGGGATTATGATACAATTGATGACCCAGAAGTTACGCTTGATTGACTTCATTAAGTCCAGTAGTTCAAATCCATTTTCATTTCTCTTCTGTTGGTTCTATGGATTTGACAGATGTAAAATGGTGTGTAACCACAGTTACAGTAGCAGATTGAGTAATTTTGCTAGCCTAAAATGTCCTCTATTTTAACTATATATCCCTTATTTCTTTTCTCCAGGAAGCCCAGAAACTAAAGAATATTTGTTGTTTATATAATGAAATGATATTGCACATAGATTTTCAGCTTGACTACCTTCACTTAGCTACAAACAATGAAGGTTCTTCTATTTCAATTTTTGTGGATTAAAGCTCATTTAGCCTGTGGTTACTTGAGATACCATTGTAAAGATATACCTCAATTTATTTAAGAACCTAACTGTTCTATTGAAGAACATCTTCATTGCTTCTTAGACTCAGCAGCATGGCCAGAGAAGAGCCATAGGTGGGCTTTCAACTCATGTATGCACCCAATGAGGATCATGCTTGCTGGACCATACTGGAGGAGGACTTGCTTTTCCAAAGGGGCTGCACCATTCTGCATTCCTCTCCTTAGTGAGAGTGCCTGCTGCTCCCCATCAGCACCAGCAACTGATGCTGTTCATGTTTCAGATCCTGGCCATTCTAGTAGGAGTGTAGTGGTGTCTCCTCATGGTTTTATCTTTCGGGTTTCTAAGCAAACATTCTTTCATGCATTTATCTGTCAGGAATATCTGTTCTTGTTAGAATGTTCTGGTTTAAACTTCCACAAGCTCTGTCCCTGGCACCTAGCTGGCTGGCTTTTGGGAACCTGTTTCCCATGCTGGATTACCTCACCCAGCCTTTTTGCAGGGGGAGGAGCTCAGTTCTACCTAAACTTGATGTACCAGGCTTTGTTCAAGCCCATGGGAGGCCTGACCCTTTCTGAATGGTGATGAAGGAAGAGTGGATGGGGAGGGGGTAAATGGGAGTGTGGGGAGGAAGAAAAGGAGGGGAGTAGAGGGAAGGGAAACTGTGGTTGGTATATAAAATAAATGAAAAAATGTTAATAAATTAAAATAAATTTTTTAAAAAACAAAACTTCCACTGACTCATGTTTGAACATCTGGTCCCTCGCTGGTAGTGCTATTTCAGAAGGTTATGGAACCTTTAGGAGGTATACTCTTACTAGATGAATGACTCCTGGATTGGTATTGAGGTTTCACAGCCTGGCCCCATTTTCTGTCTATTTTTTGCTTCCTGAATAAAGACTCAATGTGACCACCAACACCAATGGCTATTCATGCCAGATCTTCCCCTCCATGACAGACTTTATCATGTCAACACAAGCTAGAGTCATCTGGGAAGAGGGAAGCTCAACTGAAAAGATTGCATGATCATATTGACCTTTAGGTAAGTATATGGAACAATTTTTGATCAATGATTGCTATGGAAGGACCCAGCCCACTGTTGGCAGTGCAGTCCCTGGGTGGCATAAGAACAGTAGCTGAACAGGAGCCTGGAAACACACCAGTGTAGCTGTACATGAACCCAGAAGCACATCAGTGTAGCTGTACATGAACCCAGAAGCACATCAGTGTAGCTGAACATGAACCCAAAAGCACATCAGTATAGCTGAACAGGAGCCTGGAAGAACACCAGTGTAGCTGTACATGAACCCAGAAGCACACCAGTGTAGCTGAACAGAAGCCCAGGAGCACTCCAGGGAGAAGCTTTCTTCCATGGTTCCTAACTCTACTCCTCTTTGAGTTCTGTCATCTTTGAATTTTTCCCCTGTAATTCTCCATGCTCCCATCCATCTTTATGCATTGTTTTATGTTTTTTTTTTTTTTACCAAATTTATTGAACCTGTTTTCAACATGCAGATTTTAATATCAGAATCTCTGTGGTTCTATGTATTTCACCTTCACCTATGTTTCATCTGACTTCTCTGTGTTCTGAGATTTTGATTTAGAGAGAAAAAAAATACTAGACTCAATGCATTTTTTCCCCTGAAGAGCAAGTTCATTCCACTCTCATAAAGTTAAAGAGAGTGCCTAGTCCCTTCTGCCTTCTAGGGGGGCAAGTCTAGGTTTGAGCTCTTTGTAGCTTTAATTTCATGGATTTATACTGTTTTTGAAACTTTCCTTTTAAACCGTGCCATGTTTATTTAGTTCCCTCCTTCCTGAAGGTTTCTGGGATATAGAAGCTGTGTGGAGCTGAGGGATCTCCTTCTGGCTTGAGCACACCGTACTCCCCTACACCTTTCCTGCCAGGCTGTTCAGTAAGTCATAACAGATGCTTTAGAAGTGCGTCTATCTTTGGGAGACTTCTAGATTCCAGAGTCTTAAAATTGCAGAAGACAGAATAAATTTTTTGCTTTTTCTTTCATGTATGTGTGTGGTGGGGTGCCTATGTGCCCTGTCCTGTGTGTGGAGGTGAGAGAAGAACTGTGGCCAGTTCTCTCCCTCTACAATGTAGGTCCTAGGAATTGAACTCGGGCCATCAGAAGGGGCAGAAAACACCCTTACCAGCTGAGCCATCTTGCCAACCTCATCACTGCATGCACCGTGCTTTCCTATCCGATAAGGGCCCTAGGAAGGAACCCTCCATAACCACAGCCTGCTAGTCCCTCCTGTAGCGTAACTCAATATTGACACCATGGTGTGGGATGCATTGCTTTGAGACTCACTTTGGAAAATCAAAAGACTCAGGCAGAGAGATTTAAAAGAAACTCTGAAAACAAAAAAGGACAACAACCAAACACTTGCCCAAAGACATAAATCTCATAATTGTTTCACAGGCAGCTGACACCCTGCAATGAGTGTCCCCACTTTTTCAGGGCAATCGTAGGAAAATTGTTCTCTGTGGTATTGCTATTGGAATTACCAACAGAGCCTAGCATATGTCCATCTTCACCTTCCTTTGCTGCATCGAGGCCTTGATACGGTTTCCCTAACAACTGCCTAGATACAGGTACCTACGTCTGCACAGCCCACCCCATCATCCATTATGACCATGTGTCATCCCAACACCACCAGATAAAGTGATGATCTCCTTTTCCTTCCTGGTCCTCCTTTTTATGTCTGTCTCATTTCCACGTTCCACCTGCCCCCAAGAGCAAGCTGGCTCACCGCTCTAGAGCAGGTGTGCAGCCACCTCAGCAAGCAGCCTCAGCATCTCAGCATTCATTGCCAGAAAGCCTTTCTCTGGCCTGAGAATCTCAACTTGACTTAATTCTTTCAAAGCTTTTGGTTAGGTGGACTTCAGGTAGAAAGACCGCTATGACTGCAGCCTAGACAAACGCTTCAACAGACACTGATACGAGTCAAAGGAAAAATATTCCCAAGTAATTATTCAGTTATTACATTTTTTATTTTATAATTTTGTACAAAACTATTCGTTGGTAATGCCACTAAAGCCAGGTTGAAGAACTTAGAGGAAGGACCTGAATAATGCAAATCCTTACTCGTGCTCTGTTCTAGAACTGAACACAAGAATGAGGGTCGGCTCTAATTTTGCCTGAAATGCTCTTTTCAGTATCATGCCAAGTGAAGCCAGGAGCTCGCTGTTCACCCAACACAGGATCAATACTGATTATTTATCTTTCTTATGAATGTAAAAGACATCCATTGACATTTAGATACCTGGATCCCATATTGAACTCTTATTTTTATGATAAAGACTAGGAAACAGATGAAAATGTCATGCCGTCAGCCCTTTTCCTGACTATAGAAGCATATGGTTCTAATATCTTGTGTTGTTCCCAAGATGAGGAAAGGCAACTCAATATATGTTCTGTCATGTTCTGTTGCTAAACCTGAGAGCCAGTTTCAAAGAGAGGCACACTCATTTCCTGGCCAACAGCTCTTTTGGTGCTTAAAATGCCACAGGGACAGCTTGGGCTGTACATTAAATACTTTCAGAAATGAAGTCCCCATGCCAGCAAATGACTGTGGCAGCCCAGTCTCATTCTATGCTCAGAGAGACATAATGGGATCTTCACTCTAGACTGTCTATGGAACATCACACAGGAAATAATGCTCCAATCCTAGCTTCCATTTAAGTCACCTTATCAACATTCTGTTAAATGTGTTTTCTTTCTATGTTTTAAAAAATTCATTTGAACATTTTATTATCAAAAAAACTTCTCTGGCTGGAAGAAAAAAATACTCTTTTTGGGAAACTCTAATTGAAGGAACAGTTTTGAAGTTATAGACTTTTGAAAAGAAATGTGATTCTTTCCAACTCTGTAAAACAAACTTGTCTACCGTTTATTTTTTATTTTATTTTATTTTTTGGTGTAGGTTTAGTTCACAGAGTTTGCTATAAAACTCTGAAAAGTATTCAGATCTCTGAAGATTATTCAGTGCTACAAACTAAATGAGCATTAACGTAAATCCCCAAAAATGGTCTAAAGAAAACCACATCTGTACCAAAAAAAAAAAAAACTTTTTAAAGGCAGTGTCTTAACATGTAACTTAAACTACCCGTGCATTAAATATTCTTGATATTGCCTGCCACGTGCTGAGATTTCATGCACACACAACCATGCCCATATTTCATGTTGTCTTTTTTATTATTTATTGTGTGTAAGTGTGTAAGATATGGGAGGAGGGAGAGAGAGAGAGCACACATGCAGATGTGTATGTATGTGTTTGTCTCAAAAGATATAGCAAAACAAAAATTTTCAAACCCAACTTTCTCTTTTAATTGTTGTTTTCTGAAAACTTTAAGATGTGCCACAAATATAAATCTGTTACTTTGTGTTCTCAGTTGGACTTGCTGGAGGAGTTGATATTGCATGGCCACAGACCAGATGAAGGACAAACTTTCAGACACCGTTTATTGGCCAGATTGAAAGGAAAACTACAATAAGAATTAATAAGATATCATAGTATAAGAGCAGCAGTTATGCTGGCAACATCTTTGCCATGCAGTTTATAACTCATTTCACATGTATTATCATGTGTCATCTCTTGATTCTCTGTGAGCCAGATACCTCTTTCAGGGAAAAACTTCAGGGCATGCACTTGCTTTTCCCAGAAGACTTCACATATGAACTCACAGTTGTTGTGACAGCAGACACAAGACCTACGCAAGCTAAAGACAAAGTAAATCTCAACATGGAGAGAGGAGATGGGTGTGAAGTCCCACCCTTATCTGAAGAGTTTTTGATAGGCACTGTAAGAGGGCTGAGTAATTTTTCATTAAGAGTTATCTTCTAGGAATTTGGCCAAACCATAGTGGAAGGCCACACAACCAAAATACATGACTGTGTAATTGGACTCAATGAGTAAAAACAAACAAACCATGAAATTTGGGGGCAAAGGAGTAGAAGGACATCTGGGAGAGTTGTAGGGTTGTGGATATAATCAAAAAATTGTATGAAATTCTCCAAAAGGATTTGAAATAAATTAAATAATTAAATAAAATAACTGGGACCAAAAAAGGCATCAAATGTCCTTGGGTCTCAATTTAGAAATTTCAAGATTACAGCAAACATACTGCATTCACTCACATCCAAGATACTACAGGATCCATCAGTGGGAATGTGCTAAAACCACAGCCTATACTCATCCTAACGATACTGGGGGAATTCTAATGCCAACATTTGCTCTGTGAATGGAGTACAAAAGTTACAGTTTTATCCTAGAGAATTTGATGAGACATTTCTTGTGACTCTAGAAAAATTAAATATTCTTTCATACACACACACACACACACACACACACACACACACACATATATATATATATATATATAGAGAGAGAGAGAGAGAGAGAGAGAATATGTATGTACTCAACATACATGCCATGTGTTTTGCTGAATGTGCCTAAGCAGCTTTGGAACTGATACATCCCAGGCATGTAGTTAACAAGAAAGACTGACAGAAGGGTGTGGTGAAGACTTCTCCTTCCACACCCCGAAGCTGACTACCTTCTCATTCCTCACTCAGCAATTATAATGTTCTTTCTATGTTGCTGTTAATAACTAAGAATTGTATGAAGCCTACTTTGTATATCAAGGACCAGACGACTGTATTATCTTCTCCTTGGAGATACACACTGCTTTTGCCACATCAGATAATCTGAAAAAGGCATTTATTAGGTTAGAAAAAGAGTAAGGGCAACGTTATAGACACGGAGAGTTAGGTAGTGTGACAGAAAGTCAGGGTTTATTACTTTCCAAAAAGTAAAAGTTATGAAAGTGGAAAGTTTAGACAGATGTGAAGTTGAAACAGCAGTATAACACAGAGACCCTTGCTTGACAAGACAAGGAATACTGATTTAATTACAGAAGTGAATACTTAAACTCCACTAGTAATATTCCGTGATGGTTTCACATGTCCTGTTCAGTCTATTGCTAGGATAAATTTTCACAATGAATCTATTAGCAATAAACTTTAAATCACTGCATGTTATTTGTTATGTCTATAAATTTTCAACACCAATGTCAAGAGACAGAGGTCATCATTTGAAAGAATCCTTTGAGAGGCACCACCATACACCAAATGACTTCTACCCTAAAAATGAACAAACACACAGACAAGAAACAGACATTCAAAAATTCCTACATCTTCAAAGGATAAATTCTGCTGATAAGGCAAGTAGCAAGAAAAACTCACTCTCTTTGATGGAAAAGATCCCATCATTAGCTCAATTAACTCAGTCCTTGAATTCATGCCTACATTTTGAACTAGCAACATGAAAACCATGGGGAAAAACATCTACCTAAAATATTAAAATGTAGGTATTGATATGTGAGTAAAATTAAAATCTCATTCATTTTTAAAACTTACTGCTTGCATGTGAATACAGTTCTGGTTTAGATACATTTTCACAGTGTGGAAAGATCCGTGGGCCTGGGTACCCCTTCTGTGGAAAATGCTCTTAGCTTTTGTATTTCTGGTCTTATTTTTTTAATTATTATTAACAGGAGTTAGCCTGTGGTTTTTGAAATTTCTTCCAGTCTTGCTGCATTTATAGTTCATTCTTGGTTGTAAACAGTAGAGGAGATTTTATTCATATGGTGTGTTTGAGGCTACTAGAAAAGGATTTTGTAGAAAAACCCAAACTCATTTTTAAATAAATACTACTTGTTGAACACCTGGCATGAGAGTTTTCAGGAGAACGATGAACAAATTTCTGTTCACTCCAAATAGGGAACTAGTAAAAACCCACCAAAGTCCATCTTGGTGAACTAATGAGTTCGCAGGGGTGCAGGGAATTACTTACAGGCATAGGGGTACAAGTGAGAGGCCACAGTAGCTTCAGGGGCCAGGCTTCTCCCAACTCAAGCCTCCACTAGGCCTGGGCACCAGCTCAGTTTCAATTTTGGTTTCTGTATTTTGTAAAACTAGGAAGAGGAGCCCCAGCCAATCAGGTTCACGATGACCTAATCCCCAGCCAATTAGGTCCAGGAGAGCCTAACCACACCTCCTCCCCAGTAGGCCCCTGCAAACTCTGGGTCAGGTCACAATCATTTTATTGTCTGGCTGGCAGATCCCAGCATGCTGGAACCAGCAGTGTTCTTGCTGATTGCCTACGTGAGTGGCTGTCTTTGTTGTGTGGTATACTCTAAGAACCCTAACACAGAGTTCCTTTTAGGCAGTTCTATCACTGAAAAGCCCATCCCAGAATGAGTGATGACTGTGGAAGCTGGATGGGGGAGCTCTCTGCAGAGATTGCAGGCAAATGGACGGTTCCCAGTGTCTCCTGGAGGCAGCTAGGCAGATTGGGTGCCTCTTCTCTCAGCGGTAATTTGCTGCTTCCATAACCTTGGGAAAGACCTTGGGCACCTTGTTTCAGGAACAGATTGAGGCTTGTAAGTTGTTTACTTCCTGCTTCTCATGAACCCTCCCACTCCTCCTGGGAAGTAGCTTTCAATTCAGAGGAAATGACTTCATAACAATACCTGCTAAGGGTACCCAATGGCAGGACATGAAAACAGAGAAGTGTAAGGGAGCATATGGTGCAGGCACCTCTCAAAAAAAAAAAAAAAAAAAAAAAAAAAAAAAAAAAAAAAAAAAAAAAAATTCCTGATCACCAGAAACCTCAGAATTCAGAAGGTTTGGAAACAGACTGTTTGCAGATAGAACTTATCAGCCACCGAATTAACAGTAATTAGTGATGACAGCTCTAGGAAGTGGGAACTGGTTGGGGTCACATTACATACCACAGTTTGGGCTAGACCTATGACTATTCATGCTGCTGTCAGGAGAACACCTACCTCTACTTCACAGAAGAGCAAGCGAAGCCTCAAAAAGGGTTGTTATCACTCTGCCAGTGTCAGAATTACCTCTTCCTCCTTCTGTTCATACCAGCCCCCCATAGTCTTGGGGTTCAGGTATCTCATAACTTGTACTCCAGCAGGAAATGGTACAAAAGGAGGTTGTGTTGCATGATTTCACATGGGGTGACAGGAACAAATGTCAGCTCACTCCAGATAGGGATGATAAAAGATGACTGACCAAAATAATTATTTCCCTGAGCCATTTAGAGGAAGACCACTAAATTTATTGGGCTTATTTACAGGAGTAAGACTGAAGAGTTGTGTGTAGGATTGTGGATGAATCAAAGACCGCTACATCACCAAAATAGCTCACCCCAACATGGATAATGGGTCACAAAAGCTTTATCTCTGGAGGTCCCTACATGACTTACACACAGCTCTGCAGGTTAGGTCTTAGAGTCTCTTTTTTCCAGTGGTCCCAGCGCTTACACAGTTTTGGGAATGGGAGTTGTAACTCCTGTAAATTTTAGGAACTTCCTAGTATTGGTAATTGTTTACTTTCAAAAGTCTTAATAAGCCTCTCTCCAAGATGATGAAAATGCTGATCCAAACCTCTCTGTGTGGGACTCCTGCGTCTGACATATTCTGATATTTATACTCTGTTAATGTCCATGCACAGGACACATGTTCCAGCATTTCAAGCACCCTATTGCATAACTTTCCTCTTTCTCATAGTATAGATATAAAAGTGAGTCTCTGGTAGGCTAAATACCTTTTACTTCTAAGTCACATGACTCTAAATTAATGACAGGGATTTCAATCATAGATTCTTCTGACTCTAAGGTATATAAAATGTTAGGATACAATAGCAGTTTTCTTTTTTATACTCCTAATTCATCTTTATCTTTCATCCTCTGAATCTATGAAATGTTTTTCACCCAACGAAAGAAACATTGGGTAAAACATAAAGTGTATCTGGTTCAAATCTTGATTCAAGCAAAGCACATTTAAGCCTTTCTGAATATAACAGGCTTGTAATACCCACATAGCTGCATGTGTTTGGCAGCAAGTCAGGTTTTATTAATGGAGATCAAGGAATCATTGTGATTGGTCGCCAAGGTATTTCCTTTCAGCTTTGACCATGGTTCTGTTGATGCCAATTGCCTCTCTGTAATCCTTGTAAGATGGGGGCACCTACGATGTGAGCTGTGGTCATGATCACTGTCCCCCTGCCTATGACTCCATGCCTGTCTCACAGCATGTGACCAGCAATTGCCTTGTAGAATGACTGAATTTGTGAATGAATGTTTCCATAGGATGATGGACAGCCAGTATTCCACTTATTCTCACGGTTACACCTCTAACAGTTTATAATTCACATTATTATTTTTAAATCTAAAGAAAGTGCTCTAATCAAATACATTTCACAAAAGAATGATCGTATAGTGATGTTTACATGTTTTGTAAATCCCTATTTAAAACCAAATAAAATATTCAACCCTTCCCTGACTTTAATTAATTATTCCCATCACTGGACTCTTCAGCTTTACTTTCTTCTCTCCCTCACACAGCATTAGCAACAACTTGTGGCTAACAAAGTAAGTTCTAGAATCCTTAGGACGGAGGAAAGAAAAGCTAAGAAGACACACAACCTTGCTGATCAATTTGCTATTCTTCCTGTAATGATTCATTATACAAAGCAGAATGTAAATACATTTAGGAAATTTTCTGATTATCAAAACCAGATTTCATCAGGGTAATTGTATTCCCATCATCTATTTAGAAGCCAGCCTTCCCAAACAGTATTGTATTAAGATAATGAGACAATATACATATGCAAATTGATCAAATAAAAATTATGTTCTTGGACATATTAAACAAATGATATTAGATATAATGACAATTTGACATATGTAGTATCTTTATCAAGATAAACCATGCAAAATAAATTTCACATCACACCCTGGTATGCAAATTACCTGCTTTCAGAAGTGCAGGGAAAGCGGAAGGCAACACCAGAGACTTTATTTGACATTACAAGACAGGGAAAGCAGTGTTCTTTTGTTTTCAGTCCTGATGTGGACAACTCCCAAACCGTTCGTTCTATCAACAGATCAAATCACCAGCCTCGCTGATGATGGGTTCTACACCCACATGGAAAAGTTACCAAGACTCTGACGGTAGCCATTCAGGTCCCCGTTCTTCATTTGTTCCTCTCCTTCTCCCTCAACATCCACACTGTTAACTGGCTTCTGTATGCTGCTGTCTTTTCCTCCATGGGCCATTGCTTTGACAGCAGATGGAAGGTGATCAGGACATGACACTTAGAGAGAGGGCTTGGCCATAAGCTCTTGATAAGAAGTGTCACTTGAAAGATGCCAGAGGATTCTTAGAACTTCAAGAACAGCTTCCATAAACCTAATTGCATACCATAAATTTAGTATTTGAATTATGTTTTATTATATAAATTATCATGTGATCTTTATTATTTCTCCCATAAACTTGTTCTGTGGTGATGAGGTATAAACCCTTTACAACATACTCAGATTCTAAAAACATCTGGGAATTACTAACTTCTTACAAAGAGATAGTTTTTAATAGCATAAGCTGAACCTCATCACCAGAATCATCATCACCATCATCACCATTACTGTCAAATCCAGCATGGTCACCAGCCCATCATCACCACCATCAGCATCATCACCACCATCCTCAGAAGTACCATCACCATCATCATCAATACCACTACTACCACCACCAGCAGCACATTGTATCACCTTTGTAATGGTTTTACCTGTCTGTTCATGGTGTGAAGATCTGTATATGTCATATAATCTCTCAGGTATTTAAAATCATAGGCAAAATTACATAGTGAAAAAATTCAACGTGGTAAATGGTGCTTTATCTTTCCGTGATTTACAACTTGAAGAAGTTGAAGGTCATCTAGGGAGAAGCTCAGAGGGTACAGAGTTTACAGTGTGGCGCAAGGACTGGAGTTTGACCCATGTTGTTGGGAATCAGACAGAGAGGCACAGATTTTTTTTCTCAGCACTGGGGAAGAAGAAAAGTAGATTCTGAGGGCTTGCTGGATATGTAGCCTAGACTGCTTGGTGAATTATGGATTAAAGTAAGATCAAAAAGCAAGGTCAGTGACTCCTGGGCAATAACTCCAGAGATTATCTTCTGGAACACACACGCACACCTAAGAATTAGAGAAATACAGATATTCTAGAATGCATGTGTTTTCATTTCCCTTGGAATGTAAAAGAAACTAAAGATCCAATCCAGCCATGCGGTCTAAGGCATTGTATCAAAACTCCACTATGTATGACAGCAGACACAGCAGAGGACACAGGCAAAGCAGGGGGTAAGGAATACATTGCTACGGCTTTCTAGAATATTAGACATCAGAAAGGTCATAATACACAGTAGCTACTGATATCTGATCTACAAAGTGTTTCTAGAGCAGGATTTGGCATTTGGAATGAGCACCAAATTATCTAATCAGTGACTATTTGATTGTTGGGATTCTCCTTCTTCTCAACAAAGGATAGAAGTTACATCACAGCCAAACAGCAATATCCTCTTTGTGTGTGCAAAACAGCTCAATTATTTGAGGCAATTAAAGTAATATTTTAAGAGTGATTTGAAAGGATGCTATATTTGTAAGGAATTCAACAATTAGAAAACTACGGTTTCTTTCTCCCCCTGTAATTTTGTGAAAAAGACAAAATAGACCAAAGAAATCAGCCTTCAGTGTTTAATGTTTATCATTACCAACACACAGCTCTCGGAGGGCTGTCTTAATTATCTAGATGAAAGTCGCTTATTTCGCAGAAGCCATCACTTCCAAGGGAGGGTTTCTTGCCGCCTCATGTTTCTTTTTCTGGTTTTTGACTGCTGCCTTCACAGGCTTTGGAAGCAAAGGGGCCCTCACATACAGGGTTCTCTAGATGTTTGCACTTTGAAAGTTCGGTTATTATTTCTTAAATTGTCAACATTCTTTAGTTTCTCCAAGAGTCTAGGAATCTTATTACCTACCACATGAGTGCGCACAGAAATCCTCTTGTACAAACCCCAGAGGTAGGATGGACACATCGAACTGGCCAACCCCATGGTCACAGTGTCAGGAACTTACCTCATCCTGATGTTCCACTCCACCACAACAAAACTGTTCCCATTCATCCCGGAAGCCCGAGAACCAGGCTGAGTTAATATAGCCTATGGAGAGAATAAAGAACTGAAGATGTCAAGGCCGTAAGAATCCTTCTCTTTAATGTGATAAACAGTATACCCTCTGATATGAACATGTCGATTCTACTAACACTGCACCTAAACAGGTGTACTCAGACACTCAGCCTGTAGCTGCCCAGACACAGCTCTGAGTACACATGACCTAAAAAGTTCAATTAATAATAGTATTCTCTCTATTAGCTTTATCCTTTTTCTGGAATGCAGCAAATTTGCATTACTTACAGGTGAGCATTTAATGACAATAGACTGAAATCTCTAATGAGGGACAGAGCAGTGGTTTTATCGGTTCTCTTCTGCAAGTTGTTGGGAAAGGACATAATGCAGGAAAGAAATGGCCTGTAGCATGTATTCTAATTGGTCTTGATAATAAAAGCCCAGAGTCAGCTATCAGGGGTGAAAGCTGAAGGATCAGAGAAGCAGAGCAGCCAGTCTCTGGAGAGTTCTTACCTCTACTAATGCTCAGACCAAAAAGGGCAATCCTGTCTCTACGAATCCCCAGACTGCTGCTGTCTCTTTGAAACCTCATAGTGCATGCTCAGACTAAATCCTCAGACTGCATCTGAGCTCCTGTCTCCTCCTGCCTTATATTCATACTGCTTTCCACCCTCTTGGTGTTGGGATTAAAGGTGTGAGCTCTGTTTCTCTGCTCTGTTTCTCTTTTAGACAGATGCAGTCTTAATGTAGCCAGGTAGCCTTGAACTCACAGAAATCCATCTGCCTCTGTCTCCTGAGTGCTGTGTGCCACCGCTGCCTGACTCCTATGGTTAACTAGTGGCTTTGCTGCACTCTGATCTCAGGCAAGCTTCATTTGTTAGATTACAAACAAAATATCACTACATTGGTCAGTTCCTTCAAGGGCACATGTATGATGTTAATTGTAATGAAATACAATGAGAGCACTCTACCTTTGGATGCGTAGGAAAGCATACCCATAATGCTCTGCAACTGCCCAGATGTTTCAAGGGATCAGGTGCACACGGGATTGCAATTGTTTTCTTGCATGAAGAGTATTCCCTGCCATAGTGGGCAGACTTCCAATATTTAACTAGAAATCCATACTTGTAGAACATTCAAGTAGACACACAAATATCAGAACATAACTGACAACTCGACACCAAAATTCTTGATGTTTAGTCCCTTTGGATGTATTGTTTGGGGCTCCATCTTTTGACTGATTCCCTGACATGCTTCAAGACCAGCTCCTATACCTCAAATACATTATTTCTCAATTGTCACAGTTGGCACACCTAAAGGAAGACATATTCATAAATCTGACCTTGAAACCCCGATGTCATTTACATATTGCCTACAGGTGACATGTAAAATCCACATGCTCTCAGTTTTTTTCCTAGCCAGCAACTTCATTGCTCAATACCATCCTTCCTACACTTCCATGCATCTAGGATGCTTTTCTGTTTTATTTTCTTTTTCTATGTGTGTATGTGTGCATGTGCATAAACCTGTGTGTATATGTGTGTGTTATTCATATGCATGTTTGCATATGAATGAATGCACATGTGTGTAGGTACATATGAATGGAGAGGCCCTAGGTTGGTGTCCAGAACCATCCCTCTTCACTCTTCCATGTTCTTCCATTGAGGTCAGCATCTCTCAGGTAAAGCCAGTGTTTGAAGATATGGCTAGTCTCATTCAAGGAATCCACTGCCTGGTCCTTCACAGTCTGGAATTACAGTCAGGCCACAAGGTCTACATGGCATTTGCTTTGGTTCTGGGGATCTAAACTCCAGTCTTTGTGCTTACATGGAAAGTGCATTCAACCATTGCACAGTCTCCCCAGCCCGTGTTTCAAGGCCTATGCTCATTTCTCTTTACCCAGGCATGTGTATTTATTTATTCATGTGTGCTCTACCTTCCCCCCTCTACACTGTCACTATACACTGGTGGGTCCTAAATTTTATTATTAATTCCATTCTACACACATATACTTAAATTGAATTAGATTATATCCGATAAGTATATAGTGCAGGAATAAAGCATTATCAGGTAGGCTCCTTTCCAGTTTGAAACATTCATTTCTTAATTTGGTGCTGAGACAAATGTACATGCAGAGGATTGCTGCCACACAGACACCCCCTTCCTTCTGGTCATGACCCTTCTTCCACCCCAGGGTAGACATCATTGTTTAAACTTTCAGCTCTGTGGATTACGATGTTTGGGAAACTTACTGCTGTTCTTCCTGTAAACTGCCTTTTCAATGGCTAGTTTTTCCATTCCATCTTGTCCTGCTCCATTCTGCCTTTGTGAGATTCTTGCTCATCCTGCTGCTGTGTGGGAATGTATCCTGTGAAATTGCACATTTATTTACCCATGCCACTATGGGTAGCACTCTGGGTAATTCTGAAGCCGGCTTTATGAGTACTGCTGCTTTGAATATTCATGTGCACATCTTTTAGTGAACATATGTATGTGTTTTTCCAAATGTTAAGCCGACCTTATATTTCTGGAGTAAACCACACTTTTCGTGACATATTATCCTGTTTATGTGTGGTTGAGCTTGATTTTTCTAGGATCGCACGAGGATGGCTGCATTTGCAGGATGTAAGGAAATAGTTCTTCAGCTTCCCAGAATATTTTCCTGCAGCTGTGGTATTGGATTTCCAGGGTCCTATACAGAATTTGAGAGGTAGTCTCTCTTTTTTCTCTCTTGGTTTTGCTTGGTATTAGGAATTATTTCTTCCCTGGATATTTGGGAGAATTCATGGTTGAAGACATATGGGTATAAAATTTTCTTTATGCATGTTTCTCTGATGAAAGAGTAAAAATTTTTACTAGATAACTAAATAGTTAATTCTTTTAGTGCATTCCTCTATCAACCTTGGCAATTGTTTTTCTGCTCTTCAAATTCATCCTACATAATTTTCTAAATTAAATTATCATTAATTTTTTATAGAATCACTTCCTTTCATACCTCAGTGACTTTAATGGTGACTTATTTTGTGTACCTGATAATTGCAAAGTATTCATTTCTTTTTTTGAAATCTGTCATGTTGGTTGAGATACTTAAAAAAAAACTTATTTGCCCATAAGTTAATGAGCAGGTGAGTGACCCACCTGCCACCTGAACTGCCACCACCCCCTGGATTCTGTTCCCCCAAGACCCACTCCAAGGGCCCAACCCCTCCTACCTCATCATCCTCTCCAGAGCTATCATTTCCCCACAACTCCAGCAGACTTCATCAACCCAGCCACAGTCCACACCAATCTGAAGAACAAGTGACCTGCCTCCCAGCTGAACTCCCCCACTCCCCAGATCCTGACCCTTACAGCACACCCTATGACCCTCCTTCTAGCTTATAACCCCAGCAGCTGTACCAGAGGCCAGGCTAATCCTTGGGACCTCAGATAAGACACTTATCACTGTCAGCTAATACTCTATAATGTCTACCCTTCAAATGCTACCCTGGGCTCTATATTCTGGTCTACAACTTTGGAAGAACACATTGGCTTTACCAGAGGCGAGGCTAGATCTAGTGACCCAAGGTCTCAAAAAAAAAAAAAAAAAAAAAAAAAAAAAAAAAAAAAAAAAGCAGAGACACCTTATTGGACCTGAAGATCAGCAGTTACCAGGACCCTTGGCCATTTAGGCCAGACGACCAGAGAGGAAATGGAAACCAAAGAACAAAACACCTATCCAACAAAGACAAATACAGGAATCAACACCTCTACCTATAATCACCCCAAATCCAGATGCCTGAATGTCAGTATAAGAACATAATAAATAAAAGAAAGGACAATATGGCACCATCAGAACCAAGCTATCCTATGACAGACAGCAAGACCTAATGTTCCAAAGCAGCTGAAGCACAAGAAAATTACTTTTAAAACAGCTTTATGAGGAAGATTGAGGTCCTTGAAGAAGAAATGGGGAAAAAATCCTTGAAAGAAATTGATAAAGACAAAAAAAAATTGGAGGAAATCAACAAAGCTGTTAAAGAATGGCAAGAAAGCCAAGAGTGGGGGAGGACAGGCAAAGGAAACAGCTTAAGACATGAAAATGGAAATAGAAACAATAAAGAATATACCAACTGAGGGAATTCTGGAATGGAAAATCTGGGTAAGTGAACAGGAACTACAGATGCAAATATCATCAATAGAGTAAAAGAGATGGGAGAGAATCTCAAGCAGCAAAGATACAATAGAGGAAATAGATTCATCAGTCAAATAAAATGTTAAATCTAAAAGATTCTTAACACAAATCATCCCAGAAATTGAAACACTGTGAAAAGACCAAACCTAGGAATAAAATAAATAGAAGATGGAGATGAAACCCAGCTCAGTGGCCCAGACAATATACTCAACAAAATTATAGAAGAAGAAAAATTTCCCAACCTAAAGAAGGGCTTACCTGGAAAGGTACAAGAAGCTTAGAGAACTCCAAATAGACTGGACCAAAAGAAGTCTTCTTGCCACATAATCATCAAAACACTAAACATACAAAACTAAAAGGAATACTAAAAGCTGAAAGGGAAAAAGGCCTAGTAACATAAAGGCAAACCTATCAGAATTACACCAGACTTTTCAGCAGAGACTCTAAAACCCAGGAGGGCTTGCACAGATGTTTTGCAGACTCTAAGAGACAACAAATGTCAGCTCAGGTTATTATATCCAGCAAAAAATTCAACCCCATTGATGGAGAAAACAAGGTGTTTCATGACAAAATTAAATTCACAAATCCAGTCTTACAGATGGTAATAGAAGGAAAACTCTAAACCAAAGAAGTTAGTAATACTGAGGAAAACACAGGCAATAGATAATCTCACACTAGCAAAACACAAAGAAGTGACACACACATACACCAATAATAACAACAAAATAACAGAAAATAATAATCACTGTTCACAAATATATCTCATTATCAACAGACTCAATATATCTCATTATCAACAGACTCAATTTGCCTATTGGTATAGGAGGTCCTTCTATCTCAGTTTTGAACATCTATGCCACAAATACAAGGGAACACAGATTCGTAAAACAAATATTACTAAAGCTTAAATCACACATTAAACCCCACAAATTAATAATGGGAGACTTCAACAGTGCACTTTCACTAATAGACAGGTCATCTAGACAGAAGCTAAACAGAAATAATGGAAATAACAGACATTATAACTCAAATGAATCTAACAAATATGTAAAGAACATTTCACCCAAACAAAAAAAAATACATCTTCTTCTCAGTACGTCATGTAATCTTTCCCAAGATTGACCATATACTTGATCACAAAGCAAGTCCCAACAAATACAAAACAATTGAAATAACCCCCAGTATCTTATCAGATCACCATGGATTAAAGCTGAAGTCCAACAACACAAATTACAGAATGCCCACCAATTCATGAAACTGAACAACTCTCATCTGAATTACCACTGGGTCAAGAAAGAGAAAAAGAAGGAAATTAAAAACTTCCTAGAATGTGGCTGACGGTGGAGGAGGACTGAGAAACCAAGGACAACGGCAATGAGCATGAACTCTACAGCATGGACGGGCTCACTGTGAGCCTTGTCAGTTTGGTTGCTCACCTTCCTGGACTTAGGGGGAGCTGGGAGGACCTTGGACTTAACATAGTGAAGGGAACCCTGATGGCTGTTTGGCTTGGAGAGGGGCGGAGTGGGGGTATGGGTGGAAGGGAGGGGAGGGAAGGGGGAGTAGGAGGGGAGGAGATGGAAATTTTTAATAAAAAAATGAGAAAAAAAAACTTCCTAGAAGTCAATAAAAATGAATGCACAACATACCCAAAATTATGGGACACAATAAAAGTGGTGCCAAGAGGAAAGTTCATAGCGCTAAGTGCCTGAATAAAAAATTTGGAGAAATCTCATAGTGCAACTTAGTGAACACCTAAAAACTCTAGAACAAAAAGAAGTAAGCACACACAAGAGAAGTAGACAGCATGAGGGCTGATAGAAATAAAATAGAAACAGAACAATACAAAGAATCAACAAAACAAAGAGTTTGTTCTTTGAGAAAATCAGCAAGATAGACAACCCTCATCCAAACTGACTAAAAGGATTGGAGAGAATAACCAAATTAACAAAATCAGTAATGAAAAGGGGGCATAACAACAAACACTAAAGAAACCTAGACATTCATTAGGTTATACTTAAAAATTCTGTACTCCACAAAATTAAAAAATATAAAAGAAATGGACAAATTTCTTGATAGATACCATATACAAAAATAAAATTAATATTTGATAATTTAAACAGACTTATTTACCCCCATGGAAACAGAAGTAGTCATTAAAAGTCTCCCAAAAACAATAACAACAAAATCTCGGGCCATATGGTTTCAGTGCAGAATTCTACCAGACTTTCAAAGAAGAGTAAATACCAATACTCCTCAAATTATTTCACAAAACAAAAACAGAAGGAACATTGCCAATTCAATTTATGAATCCAAAGTCATCCTGATATGCAAACCACACGAAGACTCAAGAAAGAAAACTATAGACCAGTTTCTTTTATGAACATTGATGCAAAATAGTCAATAAAATACCCACAAACTGAATCCAAGAACACATAAAAAAGATCATCCAACAGGCTTAATCCCAGAGATGCAGGGTTGGTTCAACATATAAAAATCTGTCAACACAATCCAACATATAAACAAACTGAAAGAAAAAAATATGATCATCTCACTAGATGCTGAAAAAAATCTTTGATAAAATCCAAAACCCCTTCATGATAAAAGTCTCAGAAAGGTCAGAGATACAAAGAACATACCTAAACATAATAAAAGCAATATACAGCTAGCTGACAGTCAACATCAAATAAAATAGAGAAAAACTAAAAGAAATTCCACTAAAATCAGGAACAACATAAAGCTGTCCACTCTCTCCATATCTATTCAATACAGTAGTTCCAGCTAGAGCAATAAGACAACAATAGGATTTCAAGGAACACAAATTGGAAAGGAAAAGTCAAAATATCACTGTTTGCAGATAATCTGACAGTGTACATAAGCAAAAATTTACCAGGGAACTCCTACAGTTGGTAGACAGTCACCTTTAATGAAGTGGCTGGATACAAGATTAACTAAAAAAAAAATCAGTAGTCCTCCTATACAGAAATGATAAATGAGAAGATAACACACTCCACAACAGACACAAACAATATAAAATATCTTGGGGTAACTCTGAGTGAAAGATCTGTATTACAAGAACTTGAAGTCTTTGAAGACAGAAATTGGAGAAGATATCAGACAATGGAAAGATTTCCCATGCTCATTAATCTAGGCAAGATTAACATAATAATAATGGCTATTTTACTAATAGCAATCTTCAGGTTCAATGCAATCCCCATCAAAATTTCAACATGATTCTTTACAACCCTTGAAATAACAAAATTCAGCTTCATATTGACAAACAACAACAACAACAAAAAACCCAGGATAACTAAAAGAATCCTGTACAGTAAAAGAACTTCTGGAGGTATCACCATCCCTGATTTCAAGCTCTACTACAGAGATATAGTAATAAAAACTAGCATGCATGGTATTGGCATAAAAACAGATGGGTGGATCAATGAAATTGAATAAAAACCCAGATGTAAATTCACACAACTATGGACAACTAATTTTTGACAAAGAAGTCAAAGTTAGACAGTGGAAAAACTAAGGCATATTCAACAAATTGTGCTGGTATAACTGGATGTCCAGATGTAGAAAAATGCAAATAGATCCATATCTGTCACCCTGCACAAAACTCAAGTCCAAGTGGATTAAAGACCTCAACATAAATCCAGTTGAATTAAACCAGATAGAAGAAAAATGGGTAGTATCCTTGAACACACTGTTGCAGGTGACAACTTCCTGAATAGAACACTAGTAGCTTGGATGCTCACATTGACAGTTAATAAATGGGACCTAATAAAAGTGGAAGGCCTCTGTAAGGCAAAGGGCACTGTCAAGAGGACAAAATGACAGCCTACAAAATGGGAAAAGAGTTTTTTCACCAACTCCATATCTGACAGAGGGCTGATTTCCCAAATATATAAAGAACTCAAGAAACTAGAAACCAACAAACTAAATAGTTTAATTTTAAAATGGGATACAGAGAATCTCAAATGAACAAGAAACACTTAAAGAAATGTTAAGCATCCTTAGCTATTAGAGAAATGCAAATCAAAAGATCTCTGGAACTTCATCTTACACCTGTAAAAATGACTAATATCAAAAACACAAATAACAGCTTATGCTGGAGAGGATGTGCAGCAAGGGGAACATCCCTCCGTTGTGAAGTGGGAGTGTAAACTTATATAACCATATAATCAATATGGCAGTTTCTCAGAAAATTGGAAATCAATCTATCCCAAGACCCAGCTGTACCACTTTTGGGCACATATCACAAGGATGCTTGCTCATCTATGTCTACAGCAGCTTTATTTGTAATAGCCAAAAACTGGAAACAACCTAGATTCCCCTCAACTGAAAAATAGATAAAGAACATGCACATTTACACATGGAGTATTACTCAGCTGTTAAAAATAATGGCATCATGAAATTTGAAGGCAAATGGAAGGAACTAGAAATAATTACCCTGTGTGAGATAACGTAGACCGAGAAAGACAATCATGATATGCTCTCACTCATAAGTGGATATTAGCCATAAAGTAAAGGAGAAACATGCAATAATCCTGCTATAATCCACAAACTCAGAGAAGCTAAGTAACAAGGAGAGCCCAAAGAGGGATGCATGGATCTTCCTGGGAAGAGGAAGTAGAAAAGATCTAGGGATGGGTGGAGATAGGAAGATGAGGGATCAGGTTGTGGGGTGGATGGAAGGGGAATGTACTGAAACAGAGACTGGAAATGGGCGTGGCATTTTGGGGTCAGACAGAACCCTGATGCAATGGAAACTCCCGGAAACCTACAAGGATGACCCCAGCTAAGACTTCTAGCAACAGTGGATACTTGGCCTGTACTGGTCATGTCCTGTAACCAGGGACGACTTCCAGTGGAGAGTTTGGGACACCAACCCAGCCACATAACCTTTGACCTACAGTTTGTCCTGCTTATGGGATATGCTGGGGTAGGAATGGTGCAGAGGTCGTGGGAATGGCCAACCAATGACTGGTGAAGCCATGCCATGAGGTTGAGCCCACCCCTGACACTACCTTGATGGTCCAGAGACCTGTGCCAGAACCACATATGACTGGAGAAAAAAATGTGTCAGTGTAATGATTCCTAATGATATTCTGCTATACTCATAGTTTGGTGACTACTCCAATTGTCTATCAGAGAGCCTTCATCCAGTAACTGATGTAAACAAATGCAGAGACCCACAGCCAAACATTAGGCTGAGCTCATGGAATTCTGTTGAAAAGAGAGAAAGGACTGTGGGAGCCAGAGGGGGTCAAAGATATCACAGAAAACTCACAAAAACAATTAACCTGCTACCATAGGAGCTCACAGATATATGTTTTGTTCTTTTGACTTTTAAAAAGGGACCTGCCACCCAGCTCCCAAACAAATTACTTGCAAGAAGTCTTTATTTTTTCTTATAATTGCTTGACCTTAGCTTGCCTTGTTTCTTGCCAGCTTTTCTTAAATTATCCCAACTACCTTGTGCCTCTTCTTACTCCTGTGTATCTTAGTCCATGGCTGGCTGGGTGGCTGGCCCTCGATGTCCTCCTCCTCTTGTTCTCCTATTGCTCTTCTCTGCTTCCAAATTTCTCCTATTTATACTCTCTGACCGACTGCCCCGCCTATCCTTTCTCCTGCCTAGCTACTGGCCATCCAGCTCTTTATTAGACTATCAGGTGTTTTAGACAGGCTTCACAGCTTTCCAGAGTTAAACAAATGCAGCATAAACAAAAGCAACACATTTTTACATCATTAAACAAATGTTTCACAGCATAAACAAAAGAAACACACCTTAAATTAATATTCCCCAACACACAGAGTCTGAACCAACAACCAAGGAGCCTGCATAGGCCCTATACATATACGTGACTGTTGTCTAGCTTGGTTTACTTGTGGGACTCCTATTATCATGGGCACAGGCTGTCCCTAATGCTTTGAGTGGGTTTTGGGCACCTATTCCTCAAACTGGGTTTCCTTGCCAAGCCTTAATAAAAGGGGAGGTGCTTAGTCTAACAGCAACTTGATATGCCATGCTTTGTTGATACCCATGGGAGGCCTGTTCCTTTCTGAGCAGAAACATAGGAAGAGTGGATGGGGTTGGGGAGAGGAGAGAGGAGAAATTGCAGTCAGGATGTTAAATACATAAATAAATTTAATTTAAAAAGACTCATGTCTATAAAATACTGTATTTAAACTACTTTGCTCTCATGAGATAGGTATATATATTTACTTTTCACACATATTTTTAAAGATTTATTATTTTTGAATTTCACTGTTTCTCAGCTCCTCTTTCTCTAAGATCACTTTTTTCTGCTCCTTGGAAGTGGTGTGTCTCTGTAAGTCTGTGGTCCATGTTCATTACTGGGCACCTGCTAAGATTTTCCCTTTGTCCTTGATCCTTTTAAGGATGACTTGGACATGCATTGCTTTTACCTGGTGCATTTTTTTATATTTGTATCCACCCATCCATCCGTCCGTCCATCCATCCATCATCCATCCATCCATCCATACGTCCGTCTGTCCGACTATCCGTCCATCCATCCGTCCGTCAGTCCATCCATCCATCATCCATTCTGAAAGAACCTAGCCATCATCTCATAACTATATTCCCTTTTCTCCCTCTGAGGATGCACTGGTACAAGAATAGTAAGTGTGGGGCACCCTGGACGTTTTGGTTTTGTTTGTGTTTTCTGGTAGGGTTAAACCCGGGATCTCACACATGCTATTCAAGCACTCTACCCGCAGTACTTCCTCTGACTTTATTTGGAGGCAGAGTCTCATCTAGTTTCCTTGGAGCACCATCCTTCTGCCTTAGCTTCCCAGGTATATGATTTTACAAGGCTCTGACCCAGAATTCCATAGGTCCCTTGCTGGCCCCTTAGCTGCCTTTTTCTCTTAAGCCTCACGTGTACACCTTCAATTTCTCTATTTAACAATTCACTAACCCTATAGTATCTGATATTTAGAATTAATATATGTTAATGTGTCCCATATTTAATACTAAATTCACCCATTGAAGTGTTTGCTTGTTTTTTGTTATTGTTTTCTTTCTTTCTTTCTTTCTTTCTTTCTTTCTTTCTTTCTTTCTTTCTTTCTTTCTTTTTTCCTTTCTTTCTTTCTTTCTTTCTTCCTTTCTGTATGTCTGTCTTGAGACGTGGTTATGATATGTCACTTTGACTTGTCAAAACCTGTCATATAAACATGACTGGCCTTTAACTCACAGAAAATTCTTCTACAGTGGCTGCATGAGTGCTAGGATTATAAGCATGCAACATGTCTGATTGAAAGTCTTAATTTAAGATATATTATCTAAGGTTATAGTTCAATGGTATGCATGACCCTACATCCCATTCCCAGAAAAGCACACAAAGAAAATAATATTTTATTATTCAGCCCAAAATATCCATTTGCTTTGTTTCTTATAAATGCTAATTATGAGTGCACATATCTTCCTCTTGTCATACTGATTTTATGAATCTTTTCAGTATAATTATTTTAAAGGCTAATTTATATGCTCTAGCATCTATAGTCTTTGGTATTGTTTATTTTTCTTAGATTATTGATTTTAGGTTGGATGGTCACAATCATTTGCAAGTTTGGAATTTTGAAGGTAATAAAATACACTTGGATCTACCTCCTGGTCTTGACCCGTTCAGCACCATGGGTTTACTTTCCCTTATTTTACGCCAGCCAGAGAGAGCACAGAAGCAATGACCTAAATCAAAATTAAGTCACAATTTTAAGGAAATTTATGTAGCCTTTTTGTCACCTCATTTTCTAGGTCATAGAGGCCTTCTGCCAGAGCTCAGCCTGGGCTTCACATTCAAGCTGACCTGCTCCTTGAGGAAAACACGATTTGTTGCTCCTGAGTTTCAGTGTACCCCTAGACAAGTAAGTGCTCACAGAGTTTAGCTCTAGGATCTCTGCAAAGGACACAAAACAGCAGTTTTCAAACAAAGACACGTGAAGCTCATTATTGAGGGTGATTATAAAGTCAAATTCAGAATATTCTGATATTCTAAATCACTTAGAATAGAGTGATTCAAAATAGAAAACTAAGGTTAGCACAATAACTCAAATGGTTAAGTACTTGCCTTGCAAACACAAGGATGTGTTTGATTCCCAGAACCCACATGAAAAAATTCTGGATACAATAGCATATGCTTGCAGTGCCAGAAACAGGAAGAACAGCAGATCTCTGGGGCTTATTGCTGACCATCCAGGATAAATGACTGGGTGGCCTAGCAGCCTAGAGGTCACCTAGAATACCCTATCTCAAAAAACTCATGATGGACAGCTCCTGAAAGAATGTACAAGTAGAAATTTGGTGTGTGTGTGTTTGTGTGTGTGTGTGTGTGTGTGTGTGTGTGTGTATACACTCACCTCTGACATATGCTTGCACGTATGCATATGTACCCCCCACACAAAGAGAGAGAGAGAGCAATATAGAACTAGTGAGTACATAACTTTAATATTCTGTGTTTAACAATCACTATGCCAATCATAAAATTAACAAATACTGGATTTGAACTGTGTTTTATTTATTTATTTATTTTCAATGCTACAGATGGAGTTCAGGATAGCACTGTATCACCTTACTTTTTGAGACAGGGTTATAATTCCGTGCAACACAAGGTGACCTTGGATTTGTGAGCACTTGTTCAACCTCTTAAATACTATGATTATAGGTGTACAATACTCTGTCAAGGTGGAACTCTGTATTCAAAGCAATTGCCCTAACAAACCCATAAGATCACCTTAATCAACCGCAGCAGAATGTATATCCATCAACAGATGGATGTAAAATACTTTCATGGGAGATCATTTGTTAGGCCCCCAATGTCTTAATCAGCTTTATTATAATATCATTATATGAATTTCCAATTTCAAATCAATTATATGTCACTGGAAATATATTTTTGAAAACCGAACAGGAAACCAGAAAACTCAAAATTAGCTATAAATTAAACAAGGAAACTGAATATAAAAGGGCATTTTTGAAACAAAATATTAACATATGTCAAAGTTTAGGAGATATTCCAAAAAAATACTAAGATAGAAAATCATACTGATCAGTATCTACATGGGGTTCCTAGAGCCCACGCAGCAGCTCATAACTACCTGTAACTTCAGCTTCAGGGATCTGACACTATCTTCTGAGCTCTGAGGACATCTCACGCATATGGTGAATAGAGTCCTCCTTGGTACCTAACTTCTCTGGAACAATAAAACCAATGTAATAAGGAAAGGGATCACTTTGATAATGTTCCTGGCAATGTTTTGTAGGCAAAAGACCAACAGCAGACAAAAAAATCCCAAATGAAACAGGAGGCAGTCCTTCACACTACAGTGTCTCTATACAGCAATGAACACGATCTACAAGAGAAAACTGATGGCCAGCAGAGTGGGTTGGAGCATTTATAAATTGTATAGACAATGTGTTATGGAATAATGTTTTTATACACTGTGAATATTAGTCCATGCCAAGGTATCTTCTGACTAGGTTAAGAAAAGAGCTGACTGGTTGGTAGTTAGGCAAGAGGTATAGGCGGGACAGCAAAACAGAGAGGACACCAGGAAGAAGGAGGGCAGAGTCTTAGGAGTAGTGAGCAGATTCAGAGAGAAGCAAGATGGATATACTGTACTGAGCAAAGGAACCAAACCACATGACAAAGTAGAGATAAAATATGGGTTAATTGAAAATGTAAGAGTTAGCTAGTAACAAGCCAGAACTACGGGCCAAGCATTCATAATAATATTACATCTCTATGTCAGTTATTTGGTAACTGGTGGGTGAGAAAAAAACGTCTGCCTACAACAATGGAAGGGTTTAGAACCAAAATTATTGTTTCACAACTGAATAGCATCAAATATTTAAACCACAAAAGACTTGAACAGACATATTTTGTAAGAGGACATAATAAAGGTTCACTCAGAAGGGAGAAACAACTCAATGTTTAAGAGCATTGGCTGCTCTTCTATAGGACCAGAGTTCTATTCCCAGCACCCATATGCAGCTCACAAGAGTCTGTAACTCCATTCCCTTGGCTTCTGATGCCCTCTTCTGGCTCCTTGGGTGTGTGTTTGGTAGAAAGAACATGCAGGCAAACTATCCATATACATAAAAATAAATAAATAAAATTTAAAGAAATAAAGGAACATGAAGGTGTCCAATATCACTAATAATCAAAGAAAAGCAAATTAAACCAAAATGACAAGTTTTGTTCAAGTCCAAATAGCTGTTATTTAAAAAAAAAAAAACAAAATACCCAAGTGTTAGCCCGAAGAATGGAAAATGGCTTCACAGGTGATAAGAGAGTAAATAACACAACTGTGATGGAAAAATGGCATAAATTTCCCTTAAAAGTTAAAATACATCTACTAGACAATCTGATCATCTCACCTACTGGTACCTGTGACAGTGAAATAAGTATCACCCTATGATAAACACATCTACAAATTGGGGGGGGGGTCGTTATACTCCAGGGGTGGAAAGGTGCAGATGTGGGTTTCATCCATAAAGCTGGAAGAAAAAAATCTGTATTCTATGTTCCCTTCAGGGTTACTCTCAACAGACAATGCTGGGAAACGCGGACAAAATTGTATCCAATACCAAAGTTGGTAGGGAAAATGGAACAGGTTGATATTAAAGGTCACTTATCAATATGCTACAATGTCAGCAGCTTCATTCCTCAGTCTCCCATTCTGTTATGGTTGATTGTTAGCAAGTTCAAGAACAGTGAGGGGCACGTGGGGGATTGTTCACCCGCCACGCCTCAAGGCTGTGATCACGTCTGCGGCTTCCAGTTCTGGACACAGCCTTGCGTGAAGCACCACCGTGGTTTAGCATCAGTCATGATTCAGTGTTCTTCCTAATGGTGAGTTCTATATTGTGCACCAGCCTGGTCCACTTAGAATCTCTTTTTAATGGCCAAGTCAGAAAGATGCTGTAAAGCACTTGACATCTCAACTGCCTCTGGAAAAATGTGTCCCAATAGGCTGCACGGCTCAGAAAACAGAAGCGAAGGGCTGCGATTGGAACGCTGCCGTGTCCCTGATAGGAACACTCCACACCAGGATAATGCCTTCTTTTTGTGCATATCTGTAGCAAGGAGGCTGCTTGTTTGTCCTGGATGCCCAGAATTGGAATAACCACACAGAAACTGTATTACTTCAAACACTGCTTGGCCTATTAGCTCTAGCTTCTTATTGGTTAGCTCTTACATATTAATGTAACCCATTTCCATTATTTTATATTTTACCACGAGGCATGTGGCCTACCGACAAGGTTCCTACATCTGTCTCTGGTCAGGCTACATGGCTTTTCCTTGCCCCCGTCTCCCTTTTTTCAGCATTTAGCTTCGTTTTCCCTGCCTAACTATCCTATCAGGCCAAACCAGCTTCTTTATTAACCAATGGTATTCACAATATATAGAGGGGACTCCCACATCACATGTGCTTAGAAAACACCTGTTAATCTGCTCACAGTCAGCCCGTTCTCCAAGCCAAGTAGCAACATGCTGGCTGACCCAGGGAACATAATGACATCATTACCTAATGAACTGTCGAGAAACTCATTTGAACATGGCCGTCCTTCAAAGAAGCGTGAATCTTCCCATGATTAAAGTGATTTAGATAGGAGAAATTCAGGGTAGACCATATTAATTTAGGAATGAGTCATTATGTTCAGCTCCAGTCTACAACCTAATGAGCTGATTGAAATTCATTTAAATCCCTTGGAAAATACATGCAGAGTCTGAACAATATACATAATTTGGAACCAACAGACATTTCCTCTAAAAAAAAAAAAAAAAACAATAGATTTCAATCACTACAAATCAAATAAATCTATGGAAGGTTTTTTTCCCCCATGAAATTATTGGACTCCATCAGTCCTGAGCTTCTGAAATTAATGAAGACTGAGGAAAACCCCTGAACTGAAAGCCTCCTTCAAAAAAGATGAATGAAAATGTTGATTAATAAAATTTCATGATTTACTTAAATGAGAGGTTTATTAACCAGGATGTGGTGGGAACCATCTGTGAGACTAACTGTGTGTTTAACCATACTAATGTTTAAAAATTTGCTAGAAATCTTGGTACCTTTGGTTATAAACAATAAAAATAATCAGAATTGCATACATACTTTGATTATTACAGAAAAGAATTATAAAGTGTTATAAGAGTTAATGTATCAAGGTAAAGAAAAAAATGCATCAATTTTCATAATTTTAGACAAGAGCTTTGTGTATATGAAGAGAAGATATAAAGCTAACATAAACACAGTTTTGACTTGACTTTTACACATCTTTACATCTTGTTTTACTGTAATCATTGTTTTTTCAGCTTAAGTCTCACTGTGGAGCTCCATATGTAGCCCAGGTTAGCCCTATTCTTGCCTCAGCCTCCCATATGCTGGGATTATACACATGTACCACTGCCTCTAGCTCGTGTTTGTTTTCAGGATACTGTGATCCAAGGACAGTTTCTTGGAAGGTGGTTTTTCGGATTCCTTATATTCTGGTTGTTTCCCTTCATCCCTGAACTGAGTGCTAATTGCTAGGAATAGGCCAGCTGGCTTCGTTTAGCCTGAGAAGATGACCACAGGCTCTAACACCACAGAGGCCATCTTTTAATGTGTCCCAGGGCCTGGCCTGTACTCCATTCTTCTTTCGGGAGGCTGGGAAATTCTTGTTTCTTTAAGCCAAGTGCCTGATGGCTTTCAGATCTTCTAGATGCAAGTGTTCTAAATAGTAAGTATCCAGACACCCACACATAGGAATTATTTAATCTGTTTCCCATAAGCGGCCCCTCATATGGAGTAAACCTGAGCTAGGCAAGCATTGCTTCTGTGTGGATTCAGGATAAAGAGACACTCAGCTTATCTGTCTTTATTCTTCAGGATAATTACACGAACACATACATAAATCTAAATGTATCTTTTGCTGTCTCCTAGATTTTGATGTTAAGTTATATAAATTTAAAGAACACAATTTTCCCCAGGGTGAAGCTAATTGCCTTGACCTGAAGATTAAGATAAGGGACCACTGAGCTGTCTCCCGTTTCAGCTGCTATAGGAAGGTAATGGTCTTTGTCTCCCTTACTGAAAGTGCACTGCCTAACTCCCTATCTCTCTTCCTCCAAGAAATCTACCATTTTTCCTGTGGTCCTGGAATGCCCCTATCATAAGATGGTGGTGATGGTTAATGTTCTTTAGCAATTTGACAGGATCTGGACTCACCTGAGAGACGAATCTCTGTGTGCTTTGTGCAGGGGGAACAAGCACTCTAGCACTAAGCTGCATCCTCAGCCTTGTTTAGTCCCCTTTAAAACACCCTGGAGACGCCATTTTCTCACTCCTGTATGCCTTCTGAGTCCTCAGACTTTTTCTTCTAATATTTTCACATTTTTATAAATCATTGTTTATTAGATTTCACTTTAGAGCAAGAAGTGAGGTAAATTGGCCTTAATTGGTCTATGTTTGTCTGCCACTGTTTGTTAATTAATCCATTTCTTTCATTGATTTGAATTGCAAATCTCATTTTGTGCTATTCTTCCATATTTACTGGAGGCTATTTCTGTACTTTCTTTTCTGTTTTAGGGAGTGTGTTCCTCAACTATCAGCAAAAGAACTCACTGAAACTTTATATTTCCATACTTGGCAGGGTATGTTCATACTTCTGGGTATTCTTTTTCTTGATTTTTTGTATTTAATTTATAATCAATTGTTTGCAGATAAATTCATTGATTAATTTAGTGTTAATTATAACTTAAAACATGAATTTTGTCTGCCTCTAAATGAGGCATATCATGTATTTATTAAAATGTTCTTTTTTGTGTGATACTGAGACTTGAACATAAGGAGTTACATATTCTGGGCAAGTGCCCCACTGCGGATGTATATGCCCAAACCTTATTAAAATATTCTTGATTTGCTTTTGGAGTGTCTTAAAACCAACTTTGTATAAGTTCCAAATGTCTCGTACTAATTATTTATGTCTTTGTAACCAGCCAATGTGTACAGTTCTTCTCTCAGGCCTAACTCCCCTTTAGTTGCATCCCTGGGGCATTTAAAAATTTAATGTCCACACTAACTTGTAAAGCTGTGTAAAAAAGGAAAACCTTTTTCTTTTTAACATATGTGACTTGATGATCAATTCAGTAACTATGTTTTGAGTCAGAGACAATGTGAACATAGTGGAACTTAAATAATTCTAGTAAAGCCTGTGCTTTTTCTTGGTTAATTACAAATAGAGAGAACGTCTGGGGTCTTCATTTTCACATGTCTGTCCAGAGTTATGTATGACAGTGGTCCTGTCCTCAGCCCGAAACACACATCTCTGTCTGATGTCAAGGTAAGATGTGTGTAAATGGCAATCTCTACATTTTGTTCTCAGCAATTTTTATCATGAATCTACATACAGTCTAGTCATGTACCTTCTCAAGATCTGTGGGATAATTGCTAGTTTTCATCTTTTCCTCCTCCCTTCTTCCTCCTCCTCCATTCCTTCTCCTTCTTCTGTGTCTGTCTCTATCTCTTTCTCTCTCTGTCCCTCTCTCTGTCTTGGTCTCTCTTTTTCCTCTCTGCCTCTTTCCCTCTCTCAGCAGGGCATAAATGTGAAGCCAAAAGCCATCCCCAGATGTTGTCCCTCAGGGGCCATCCACCTTGTTTATTGTTACCCTGGCAGAACTCACTGGGTAGGGTTAAGAGGCTGATTAGAAACCCCAAGACACCGAGACACACCCATCTCTGCCTCTGTAGTGCTAGGATGGCAAGCTCACAGCATGGTGTCTGTTTTTTCCCCTCTCTTAACCAGCCAAAGTGTGATACATACTATTCTTTCATAAATTGAACGTTAAATGGTCTCTTGAGAAGAAAGAACAGTCTCTGCCTACAGATCTTCTTGTATTACCCTGCATACCACCCCAAGTTCTTGTCTGTTGTCTTTGAATCACCCCATATTGATTAAGTCATCAGTATCTTAAAGTGGCTGAAATGAGTTTGCTAATCTTGTTCACAATTTTTAGAAATATTTGTAATGCAAATTCTTGGTCCTGGTTTATCAATGCAATATCATCTGTGAACCAAACTGGTTTCTAGCTTCAATAACAAAACAACTACCACTCACATGCATTGTGTATGATCTGGTTTCTAATTTTCTTTTCCTCTGAACAAAGCTCCACTGACTTTTCCTTTGAAGTTCAGAGTCTCCGTACCCACACACTCAATGGTTTGTTCTGTGTGTATCAGGATTTTGTCAGACTGCAGTCATTCAGGCTCTGGGTGCTGACAGGAACTTGGAACTTCAGGTGTATGGTTTGTACTATTGGACTAGTCTTTGTATCCAAGGCTTTACTTTCTGCTTTTCCAACAAAATAGATTTTTGGTAACCCGATCTTGGATTTCTTTGATGTATTCCTAGAGATGTTTTTCCTCTCGTCTCTTTATCTCATTGCCTGTGTTTGTTACATTCTCATTGCTATAAGCAAATGTACAGCCAGAAGCAGCCGGAGGGAGAAGTTCTACTTTATCTTGTGGTTTGAGAAAGGATGTAGTTCACCATACTAGGGAAGGTGAGATGCAAGAAGCATGAAGCCACTGGGCATACTAACTCTACAACACACGGACCTGCCAGTGATTAGGGCCAGGCTTGAAGACCCCACCGTCAGCCCTGGAGGTTCACTCCAGCTGGCAATGCTCTGACTCCTTCATAACTGTTCTACAACCTTCTGAAACACCGCTATCATCTGGGTACCAGATATGCAAATAGGAGCTCTCAGGAGAGATTTCACATGCAAACCACATCACTATTCTCAAACAGAACAAAGCCAAGATTCTGAAATATGTAGTTTGACTTCTATCCTGCATCATGTCTCACACTACGTAGGTGTGGGTATATTTAGCGCTTTTGTACCTTTTCTTGACTCAGATTCATTTCTTGATCAGGAACCCCTAAGTTTCAGTTCAGCAGAGTTCAACATGACGTCAACTGCTCTGGGATCACTGTCTAGCGGACTAGGTAGCTTGGTCTGCATTCATTAGCCGAAAGTTGGCACAGAAATTCCATCTCAGGGATTTGCACAGCTGAAGATCAATATTTGCCTCTCGCCTTGCAGCAACACACCTCTGTTGTTAAGACGGAGTGGTGGCTTAGGTGTTCATTACAGAGATGAAACAAGATCATCCTTCTGAGAAACGAGTTTTTCGTGTGTTAGTCAGCCTGGAAGAAGTATTATTATTATTTTTGAACTGCACACAGTATGTGGCATTAGAGACTGTCCGAGTTTCTTTATTTTTGGTATGGAGCTTGCAGTGTTCTGCTGTGGACACTTGCCATGGGATGTCTGGCAGATGGACACGTAGGCCACTGGTTCTCAGTGACAGCTCTCCTGAGGGAGAGTCAGGAGACTCACCTACAAAGCTTTGATCTTTTCTTGACTGGCAAGGCCAATAGCAGCTGCATGACAATCTCTCGCATCCTTTCTTCTGTCGTTTGTAAAGCAATGTAACTAACACTTTACTGCCCTTCTCCGAGAGTCATGGGCACCAATTTGACCTCAGTTGATTTGGGCTTGTTTGTGTAGACTTGGATGCTGCCCATGTGCCCAGCTTGTGTTTAACTCTCAAGATCTGCTGTGAAATTACAAACATTTCTCAAAATGCTAAAACCTCTAATGCTACAAACTGCATAGCTCAATTGCCTTTTCAATAAACACATTTATTGGCACTAGATTAAAAATAACCTTAACATAAAGTTTATGCTTTCTAAAACTTGGAAATTATTTATATTTTTAGTGTGTATGTTCATCCTGCACACATATATGTGCAGTATGGATGTGACTGGTGCCCACAGAGGCCAGAAGAGAGCATCAAATCCCTGGAACTGGCGTTACAGTGGTGTGAGCTGCCATGTGGGTGGTGGGAACTGAACTTGGGTTTTCTGCAAGAGCGAGGAAATGCTATTGGCCATGGAGACATCTGTCCAGACCCTAAACTGATGCTCTTTCTAAACAGCAAGAACTGAACTTGGCTCCTCTGCAAGAGCGAGCTAGCGCTACCCTTGAGACACCTCCCCAGCCTCTAAATTGATGCTCTTTCTAAACAGCAAGGAACATCCCCAGAGAGCAGCTCATCGGAACGATGACGTTGAGGCATCAGACGTTGAAATGTGCATTGTCACGATTATGTCTGCCCACAGTTTGAGTTTCGATTTCATCTTTGATAGAAGCCACCATCCATTTATCTCTGGTTTTGCTTTCATGGCTATCCTTGCAGAGATTTTAGTCCGCAGCTGTTGATGCTTGGTGTATTCATTTATTTTCCATTGTTCATGTCTTCAGGTTGATCTAAGGAGATTTTAGAAGATTTAGAAGTTTAAGAAGATTGCATGGAATATTTTTTCTAAATTCTTATGGATGGATAAAAAGAGATTTTCTTTTGAGAAAGGGTCTCATTATATCATCCTGGCTGCCCTGGAATACACTCTGTATACCAGGTTGGCTTCAAGCTCACAGAGATCCTCCTGCCTCTACCCCTGCCTCTGTATACTAGGCTCAAATGCCTGCATTGCATATCTGATGCTAATAGAGATTTTTATTGAAGCACAAATTTTTCAGATATATGCATTAATTCAAACACTGATAATTTCATTTAGACAATCTATACTTTATTTTATGTCCCATATAATGTGCTATTTTTAAAATTGTCTACTCTTGTTTTAATAAAAGATTTGGAATATGAAATTTGGAAAATGAAAATTATTATTTCAATTTTGAAAATTCTTATTTTATGTTTTTTTAAAAAATTAACATATGACATTCATTTAAAAACTTGACCCAATCCAGTTCTGTCAGTGTGTATAAAATTTCTGGTTCATTTTTATCAGCCTACCATTGTGTTTGAATAAACATTGCCCTTCAACACTAGCAACTTAATGACCTTTCACATCTGAAAGTACTTTCGTGCTTGCTTGGTTTTTGCCAAGTGGATTCTCCCCCAAATGCTTCATGATATGCTGACATTTCAGTTAGCATTTCTTGCTGCTAATCCAAAAGGTTGATTCCTTTTAGAAATTCTAGACACCAGTATTCTGGTAGGAATGCTTTTAGCCATCTACTTTTTAATTAAGTAGTTAGAATCCATCCTAAGCTAGCTGGGAAAATTAGCATCGTTGTAGTAACATTTTCCTTTGTTCAATTCTTGGTTTTAAGTCTTCATATTCTTACTTTCAGGTTTTGTCCTTATTTATTCTAGGTTACTTTTGTTAGCTTATACAATATATTTAAATCTGTTTCGTTCGTTCATTCATTCATTCATTCATTCATTAGCATGTGTGCATTTTTATAAATAGGTTCTCAGTGTTAGCTTAGAGAAGGAGGTTGAGCTTGGCTTGGCTCTTGAGTCTGAGACATTCTCTGGCATCCAGTCTTACAACCTAGTCAGAGTTCCCACATATCACCCAGGACCCCAGGAAGCTGCTAGAGCTTCACACCGCTCCACACTCCCAGTTAATCTGTCATTCAAAGTATCCCTTTTTGGATATTAAATCCTGTTATTGCATATTTTGCTTTTAATATATATATGATATATCAAGTATATCTTATACTTCATATATGAAATACCACTATATATTATAAATATATAATAACAAATTTATATATATATATATAGTTTTAATTTTCATGGCATCAAGATAAGAAAGGGTTGATTATAGCCTCAGACTCAAGGAATAGACAGTGAAGAATTATAAGAACAAGCTAATTCTACTAGTGGCATTTAATCTTATAGTCTCCCTCATTAGAAAGCCTGATAAGGCTAAAAATAAGTATTATTAATGAATATCTCCAGGCCACATTAAATTATAAGGAGACTACATGTGTTTTTAGAAAAAATGACAAAATCTGTTTAAATTATATATGAAATAACTCTTGACTCCTAATACTATTTTGGGAACTATGCATCATTTCATTGTGATTTTGTAGATTTAAAAATTACGTTGTTGCAACAAAAATTCAACTGTGAGGAGGAGGATAGATTCTTTTCTAAGAATTTTAATTTTTACTCATGTAGATGTGCATGTGTATGTCCGTGTGTCTGCTCCATGTTTGTGTAGGTGGCCCCAGAGTTCACAGGAGGGAATCAATTTCCCAGGGTCTAAAGTTACAGGTGGTTATGAGCTTCCAGACATGGGTGCCGGGAAATGAGCCTGGATCCTCCACAAGAATGGCCAGAACTCTAAACCACTGAGCAATCTCTCCAGCCTCAAGGGCAGAATTTCAAAGTAAAACTTAAACCCTATTTCATAGAGAATATTCCTGGTTTTCTTTTAAAATTATGCAATGTATGTATGCCTCGCTTTCATATTCTTATTTTCTATAGAAGTTTTATCTCTCTACTTTCTGAAATTCATTTCTTACTTTCCATTTCTCTTCCACTTTCAACTCTCAGAATTATTCAGTCTATTACAACATTTTTCAGAGGTTCATACTTTTTGGGTTAAACTCCAAGTTTGGGTTCTCACTTTTCAGTTTCTCCAGCTTTCCTGCTAGTGAAGAAAGAGAGACAAAGGGTTTCTTGTTTCTCCCACCTCTCCTCGAAGTTGCAGTCACTGCAAACCCTGCACCGTACATTAGCAGAGTTTGCACAGATATGCTACTATTAGACAAGCAGCAGTCCAATTCTTTGCGCTCTGCTTGTGCTTTGCTTTTCAAAACTTAAAGCGATGACCACACTTAAAACTATTATGGCTACACACATGTATGACTCATTCATAAAATGATGGAACTGTGTAGTTGAAACCATGCAGAAGAAATAAACCGAGACCTCAAATAGATTTGTGAAGTTGGCAGCATGAGTTGTACTGGTATTTCTGGGAGATTGTACTTTAAGGTTTCTTGAGGTTTTCCTCGTCCGTATCATGCTGGACTCTCATTACTCTAGAGTAGTGGTCCTAACCTTCCTAATGTTGCAACCCGTTAGTATAGTTCCACATGTTGTGGTGACCCCCTCAATCATAATTATTTTGTTGCTACTTCATAGCTGTAATTTTGTTATTGTTATGAATTATAATGTAAACATCCGATATACAGGATATCTGCTTTGTAACCCCAAAGGGGGTTGTAACCCACAGGTTGAGAACCACTTCTGTAGATCATGTTTTTTCCCTGTATTAAATGTTTAATTTTGCTAAGTCTACATCTTGATGAACACATCTGAAGTTCTTTTTAACAAATTACAAAAAAATCTGTTTCAGGAGTAAACTTTTGATCCCATCTTTGACTGGGGACATAGTGCTGGGATTTAAAATGACTCCTTTTCGTCAGGTTTTAAGAATATTGTCCTCTTCTTTTCTGAGCCCATTGTTGAGATGGGAAAAAAACTGCCTACATACAGTTTCTTTGTGAGAGCTTTCTCAGACTCTTTGGAAGTTTGATATTTCCCTTCCATCTTTGAGGTCCGGGAGTTTCAATGTGTAGGTATGGACAGCATTTTGTTAGCTGCACTTCAAACCTAGCAGGTCATTTCAATTACATCAATGTTTCTTTCTTTCTCCACACTTCTCTTCAGATAGCTTTTATTATCTCTGCCTCATTTGTTCGTTTTCTTCTTCATTTAGCATTCTCATTAGAGAGACAAAACACTTTCTTATTTTCCCCAGCCCTCTAAATGTCTACTCTGGGTTGCCCACTCCTTCCACAACAGAAGCAAACTCTACAGTTACTAAACTCTTTCACTTTGCAATGGAAGACAGTAGAAGACCACCATCAGCAACACATTTCTAAAGATGCAGTCCCTATGATGGGATGTGGATGGATACGATTTAATGGGACCATACATGTTCTTCTGGTATACAAGCTGGTGTCAATGTGCCACATTGCTGCTGCTTTGCATCAGCAGACTTGTGGAAACCATAGAGCCAAATACAGAAGCAGGTAGGCTTTCTGCACTACTAATGAGCAAAGGGTTTTGCAAAGGGGATCATTGGCTTTTATTAAAGAGTTGAGTTTGAAATCAAGCTACTTTGTATGGTGGATTAAATAACCTTTGACACTTTTATATGAATTATCAGAATAGCATAAATTTATCTTCCAGATATATAATTTAGTTGTCAATGAAAACATTTATTTATGTTATATATGTTAAAAGTTTTAAATGCCTTCTGTACAACAACAGCATTAATTTCTAAAGTATTTATTTTCTTTGTTGTTGCTATTTTCCATGGGGCTCATAGTTTTTATACTTGGAATATATCTTAGACTATCAAATTAAGACTTTGCTCTTTAAATTATATTTTACTTGTAGAATTGATTCTTCTGTTTATTCTTCCTAATCATTCTCTATGTACACTCTAATCTAATGCTTGAACTTTTAACTTATAAGAACCCTACAGCTGAAGAACACATTGTAGATAAAATATTAAGTTAAATTTAAAAAATTAAAGTTAGGTAAAATATACAAGTTTTTGGCACATGGATTAGTGATTTTTTTTATAATTTCTGTGACAAAATGCCTAACAAAAGCTACTGAAGGAAGGAAGGGTTTGTTTTAGCTCACAATATGAGGGGATACAGTCCACCATGGCCAGAATGCATAGCAGCAGAAGCACAAGGCAGCTTGTTACATTGTGTCTTCAACAGGAAGCAGAGAGAGCAGAATGCTGCCTGTTCTAGTTCAAACTCTATTGCTGTGATAAAACACTCTGACCTAGAGCAACTTCAGGGAACAAAAGGCTGATTGAAAACCAAAAAAAAAAAAAAAAAAAAAAACTTGCAGGTTAAAATCCATCACTGTGAAGAAATTGGAACAGGACTGAAGCAGGAACTTAAAGCAGAAACCATTGACGATGTCTGCTTGCTGACTTGCTCATGTGCTCACACTTAGCTAGAATTCTGATGCAGCTCCAAATAGATGGAAATAGAAAACACCATTCTGAGTGAGGTAACCCAGACCCAAAAAAATGAATTTGGTATGTATTCACTCATAAGTGGATTCTAGACATAAATAAAGGTCAGTGAGCCTATAATTCCTGATCCTAGAGAAGCTAAATAAGAAGGTGAACCCAAAGAAAAACGTATAGTTATCCTCCTGGATATTGAAAGTAGACTAGATTGCCAGGCAAAAATTGGGATCTTGGGGGTGGAGGTGGGGTGGCGGTAAGGGGTGATGGGGAGTTGTGGAGAGAAAAGTGAGGAGGGGAGGATGGGGAGACCCTGGGCGAATGGGATGGTTGGGATGGAGGAAGGGTGGATAGGGGAGCAGGGAAGAAGATATCTTAATTAAGGGAGCCATTTTAGGGTCAGCAAGAGACTTGACTCTAGAGGGGTTCCCAGGCATCCATGGAGATGTCCCCAGCTAGTTCCTTGGGCAGCTGAAGAGAGGGAGTCTGAAATGGCCCTTTCCTATAGCCATACTGATGAATATCTTGCATATCACTACAGAAGCTTCATCTGGAGATGGATGGAGATAGAGACAGAGACCCACATTGGAGCGCAGGACAGAGCTCCCAAGGCCCAAATGAGGAGCTGAAGGAGGGAGAACATGAGCAAGGAAGTCAGGACAGCGAGGAGTGCGCCTACCCACTGAGACGGTGGGGCTGGTCTAATGGGAGCTCACCAAGGCCAGCTCAAATGGGACTGAAAAAGCATGGGATAAAACCGGACTCTATGAACGTGGCAGACAATGAGGGCTGACTAAGAAGCCAAGAACTATGGCACTGGGTTTTGATCCTACCACATGAACTGGCTTTGAGGGAGCCTAGTCTGTTTAGATGCGCACCTTCCTGGTCCTGGATGGAGGGGGGAGGACCTTGGACTTCCCGAAGGGCAGGGAACCCTGACTGCTCCTTGGACTGGAAAGGGAGGGGGAGGGGAGGGGAGGGAGAGGAGGAAGGGGGAGGAAAATGGGAGGTGGGGAGGAGGCAGAAATTTTTAATAATATATATACATATATATGTGTGTGTGTGTGTGTGTATAATTCTGATGCAGCTTAGGACCTTCTGGCCACAGCGGGTTGGGTCCTTCTTTATCAATTAATAATAAAGGTACTCCCTGACAGACACTTATAGGCCAATAAGATTTATACAATTTCTCAATCAAGACTTTGGTCACAGATGACTCTAGGTTCTGTCAAGTTGACAAAGCTAACTATGAGACTGGACCTATTCGTTTCTCTTTTATAGTCCGTTCTGGGACTCTGGCCGACAGAATGATGTCATACTCACTTAATAAGGTAAGGTGGGTCTTCCTACCTCAACAAACCCAGTCTAAAACCTCTTTAACAGACATGCCAAATGATTCATCCTGTCAAGCTGGAAATCAATATCAACAATGTATTTAGCCTTCTACTTTGCTGCTGATTTTTACCCTTGCTCTCACTCGAAGGTGCTCTGCCAGCCTCTGCTGTTCTCTCAGGCTCTCCTTCATGACTCTTCAATGGGCCTATAAAATCCCTCACAACATCAGGGTCTAATAGACTTCTTAGTTACTTGAATCAAGCTTTTCAAAAACTGAATTCAGCCTTGTGCTACTCTATGGAGAACAAAGACCATTATCCATTTTGGCTTGAACGGCAGGGTCCATTCCCACCTCACCCCAAGATGGAGATTCAAGCTTCAGTGATCCCTCCACTGCTCAAGTTTCCTGTTAACCCATTGCTATGCAGGAGAACCCATGACATGCTACACCTGGAAGCTCTGCCTCTGTGACTTTAATTTACATCACATAACTATCCCACATTAGGACAAAAGTAGTAACCTGGCTACATATTATGCATTCCATTTATACCGTCATAAACTTGTTTTAAATTCAGTACCCACCAAGCCCCTTGAATACTATATAAGACCATTGGTGTGTCTATTTACTTCCAACTTCCAAGTGAAATTATCAAAGTTTTAATGGCATAGCACTGCATGAGAGCATTAGTATAATATTTCTAAATCAATCAATCAATCAATATGCTTCAACTTTTACTAGGTCATCTATGAGCAATAAAGGCCTCAAAGATTCAAATTAATGAAATGTTGAAACAGAATGTCTGATAACCTGAGAAAATGCCCAAGCATAAATCAGAGACTTAGGGAGGCTGAGTCAAGTTATTCCTGACACCTGGCTGCCAGTTTATGCACAATTTATCCAGCATCTTTGAAACTTTCCACTTAATGAGGCATACAGTAAGGAGAAAAATGAGTAGGGAATGTACAATACATTCAGAAAAGGTAGCAATTCAATTTATAAATCTGCATCGCCCCACCATCTGGAGGTGCCAGATTGGCAGGGCTTCTAGTCAGCATTCTGTGTGTTATCCATGCTTCACAAAGCAAGAAAGGAAACCTCTCAGCATTCTGGGACGCTCAGAATGAAGGATTCCTTCAGCGTGTTGATGGCCAATCTGCATTATCTCCTTTAAAATAGCTTTTTCCTATTGTACTTCTTTCAAGAGAGTGGGAGGCAAATAGTATAAATTGCCTTCCCTTTTGGATAACAGTGAATACTCAGGCATGAAGTATTCACCAGTTAGTCCTGAGGGTACACTGTCATTCTCTCCTGAAGCCTCTTGCCCCTGAGGCGTTTAAAATACAGGAACTCCACCGTTGAGGTTGAGGTACGGTGAGTTCCTCGTTTGTCTGTGAAAGTACTAGCATTACAGCGAGCAGGAGAGGGAAGCTAAGTGAATACATAAAGGAATTATGCTCAGTTTCAGGCATTCCTTTCTCTCTGTCTTGAATTAACCTTGGACAGTTCTCTTGTCCATTGATATGCATCCATTTGAAAGACCTAGATGTTAACACTCATTAGCTGTAACCTTTGGCAAAATACTCTCTTATTTATCTTATCAGTCTTAGTACATAGATAGTAAAACCCTTTAATCATGCTGATAAAAGGAATGAAGAATAGAATGAATTTACTTCTGATAAAGTAAGCAGCTGCAGTAAAGCTCAAAAACCAGTCACGTTTGTTTGCAGTGAAACAGCACCTGCAGATCCTCAATGCTGATGGGGTTTAAGATACATATAGCTCAGCGTTTGCTGATGGACACATTCAACTCTGGGATCTCCTATACATCTGCAATTATGGGTTTTTAACACATGTAAGAATGAACTTTTTGAGATGTCACTCTACTGAGCAAGAGTATCAACGGGATGGTGAAAAGGATCAGAAAGAAAACTGAAGATGCCATGTGGCAAGAATATACTGGAAGGATGGAGAAGTCCTGTCTCAGTTGATGAAATATAGAAAATTCTAGGATCCACACAGACAATAAATGGCAGGGAATGATGATGAATTTTAACACCCCCAAAAGATAAAAATCAAACTAGGGATTTGATTTCTGAGTCATAAATCAAAGTAATAAGAAAAATAAAGCAAGAGTGACTTCCAAGGAACAATCTGTATATAATTTTCGAGTACTGTGGTGCTTTGAATCGGAATGACTCCTGCAGACTCTTCTGTGAATGCTTGGACCGTAGGGAGTGGGACTTAGGAGGTGTTGCCTTGTTGGAGTAGGAAGTGTGTCACTGTGGAGAAAGTGTGTCACTATGGAGGAGGGCTTTGAGGTCTCCTAAGTTCAAGTTTGGCCAGTGTGGCTCCCAGTCTCCTTCTGTTGCCTGTAGATCAAGATGTAGAACTCTTAGCTCCTTCTCAGCACCAGGTCTGCCTGCATGCTGCCATGCTTCTCACCATGAGAATAATGGACTAAAACTTTCAAGTATAAACCAGCCTCAATTAAATATTTTCTTTATAAGAGTTGCCATGGTCATGGTGTCTCTTCACAGCAATAGAAACCCTAACTAAGACAAATACTAAACTTTTAAAAAGGAAACCCAAACAGTAATGGTCCTGCTCCTAAGGCTGATTTAGTTCTGTTTTGTTTCTGATGCTGAAGAGATCATTTTATATCTAATAGAAACTACAGTTGAAATCTGTCCTTGAATATCGCGGGGTATATTCAGAAAGTGGTAGAAGTTGCCATTCACATCCTGAGAGCATGGTGCAGGAGGCTGAGTCATATCACTCTGGTACGTTCTTAATGGGTGCTTGTGTGGGTGACTGCAGGAGACACACAGAGGTGGGATGCCACTGAAATGATCCGAACTGAAACGTGATCATTTCGAACTTGCCAAAGTGCAAACAGCATTTGAGTTGAAAGCTCTGTGAAATGAAGGTGAATTGGAGCAACAAAGAACCTTAAGGTTTAGCATGGAATAAAAATATTCAAATCAAATATATAGTTTGCATATTTTCTCATATGTGCATATGTGATTAATCTCTGGAGAACATTTATTCCAGCCTGCAGTCAATAAAAGGAGAGATAGATGCCTATAGGACAAAAGATGCAAAGTTTCACCACAATAAAAGCTGTACCCTTTCTTGTTTCCTCCAGAGGGCTGTCCCTGTCTGGTAGTTCTGGTGTGTGTGTGTGTGTGTGTGTGTGTGTGTGTGTGTGTAAGAGAGAGAGTATGTGTATTTGTTGAGTATTTACTTGTGTGTGTGTAACATGTGTATGTCTGGTGAGTATGTGTGTGATGAAGCATATGCATGAACGCCGTGAGCGTATGCATGTGTGTGGTGAGTGTATGTGTGCGTGTAGCATGTATGTGTGGTGAGTGTGTGTGTGTATGATGAGTGTATATGTGTGTGTTGAGTATTCATGTGCCTGTGTGTGGTGAGTGTGTGCCTGTGTGTGGTGAGTTTGTGTGTGTGTGTGTGTGTGTGTGTGTGTGTTTGTGAATGCAGGCACATGTGTGGGTGTCACAGAAGAGCACCATATATTGATTATTACCAGAAGGTTCTCTTGTTGCTGCTACAAATACCAGGCTAGTTTGTCCCTCAAGCTTCCGGGGCTGGGGGTCTCCTGTCTTTACTTCCTCTTTGCCATAGGAGTACTGGAAATACAGATTTATGTGAGCTCTGTGGAAGCAAACTCAAATCGGCACTAATATGGCAAACCTTTTCCTTTTTACATGCACTCATCCCTAGGTTAATCTTTCATATGACACAAGATGACTGACTTTCCCGTCCCTTTCTTGAAGCCATGATATTATCAGGACTCACCTGCCTCTTGTATGAATCATTTATTTTCTACTACATACTATGAGTGTGATCAGGGGTTGATTATTCTTATGTAAGAATCAAGGTGCCTTGCCTTATAGGGAGCTGTCTCTTAAAGACTGCGTGCATGCGTGTACATGCATGTGTATGTATTCATGTGTCTGGGCATGCATGTGATTTTTATTTTGTCTGGTTGCTCTGTGACAATAGGTTCTCTTGGATAATCACATGCTGTCTGGAAGAACATATGCAAGTTCCGCATCTTTTATTATGAGCATTACTTGTCAAAGACTTCTACATTATTAATATTCACAAATGGTTACAGGGATGAAAATTATAAGCATTCACTGGTAAGATAAGAGGTGTGAGAGGTTCTTGTTCTTAAGAAAACAATTCAGGTGCTGGAGAGACAACTCAGCGATTCAGAACAGTACTTGATGTTCTCCCAGAGGACCTGATATCTGTTCCCAGCACCCATGTCAGGCAACACGCAACGACCTGTAACGTCAGCTCCAGGGACTTCCATGCCTTCTTCCAGCCTTCCCAGATATCACATGCGCATACCCCAGATACCTGAACTCACATGTGCATACCCCACACAGAGACATACGCATCATCACTAGAATCCTGACCCACCAAACAGATGGTTCAGGTCATAGCTATGGATGGTGAGTAAGAAGCATAAGTTCACTACACAAAGTAAAAAGCTTTGCTCCTAGGACAGGAATATGTGGAAATGAGAGAAGAAAACACAAAACAGGAAAGAGAACACCACTGAGTGCTCTTTGGGCTCATGAAAGCCAAAGACAGCGATTGTCAATTGTCATCAGCAATTAATAAGGGAATTATTTATGTTTCTATTAACCTGATTTCTATGGGATGCCTACTGTGTGACATGTTCATTTCTCTGGTGCCTCTCATAACAGAGACACCACCGTCTAGTCAAGGCCTCACAAGAGCAGGCAGACTCCTTTGCAAGCACTAGCCCTCAGGGTTCCAGTCACACAGTAAATGTCCAGCCAAGTCTAACAAGCGTAAGTGTTCAGTCCAGAACCACTGACCTATGTAGTGATATTTTATTTATGCTATAACAAATAAAACTTGCCTGAAGACCAAAGTGTGGAGCTAAGTCACTAGTAGCCATAGAGGCCAGGCAGAGGCAGCATACAACTTTAATCCCAGCACTCGGGAGACAGAGGCAGATGGATCTCTGTGAGTTCAAGGCCACCCTGGGCTAAGTGAGATTAAATCTGTGTTACTGAAACAGAGTTCTCACAAAGGTGCTGTCAGCACTTGGGGTCACAGGCCTTTAATCCCAGCACTAGGGAAGTGGAGGCAGGAGTTCTGTGCCTGGGCAGAGAGAGGAATATAAGGCAGGAGGAGACAGGAGCTCAGCGCAGTCTGACAATTTGAAGACGTGAATGCAGTCTGCAGATTCATAGGGACAGGATCGCCTCTTAGGTCTGAGCATTGGTAGAGGTAAGAACTCTAGTGACTGGCCACTCTGTTTCTCTGATCCTACAGCTTTCACCCCCTCATAGTTGACTCTGAGTTTTTATTATTAATACCAACTAATGCTTAAGGACAGTCAGAGAGGTAATTATGTGACACGTGGGTCTGCATTTTATATAAAGAAATGACCCCCCCTGATAGTGAATTCGAATGATGCTTCCCAACTTGGGGAGGGGTAGAGTTTTCCTCCCTGTACAAGGGAATACTGATAAATTTTGGTCATAGCATGGGAAGAGTGTAGCTTGCTGCTAGCATCTTATATAGGAGCTCTCAGAGTTGACCACTAAATATTCCATTAATCACAGGACAATTCCCCACAACAGAACATTATGCAGCTCCTAACACTAACACCGATGCCATTAACACTGATGCTAAGGCAGAATCACGAAGCAGAAAGTTCAAAGTCATCTTGTTATCTCAGAAAATACAGAACCAGGAGTGCAAGGGATTGGGTGACTGAAGCAGAAATGCTCAACTCGGCAAAATGGCAATGAAAGACAGAACCCCAAATTTTGAGAAGATCGCTCAAGTCACAGTGTGAATCAAAAGAGGCAGCCCTTGAGGGTGTCAATATAGTAAATTCTGGGGGAAAGCTTAGTATTATAAATTAGAGGACAATGGACAAAATCAAGCCAAGTCATAATACAAGACCCAATCCTTGTTATCAGCCCCTCTGCCCAGTGTCCCCTGTCTAAGAAAATCCAAATAAGTGCCTCTAAGAATCATGAGAAGAAAATTATATTGCTTAGTATGTGGTCCCTGCAGTCCCCTGAAGATAAGCTTTCCTCCAGTATATTAGGCATGATGTTATCTCATTCAGGTCAAAGTCAATCCTCACATCTAAAGTAGGATGGCCATTCTGTTTACTCATGCAGTATGCAGACTCCAATGTGAAGACATGTATGTAGAGGCTAGAGGCCAACCCTGGGTATCATTTCTCAGATGCTTTTCATCTTTTTTTTTTTTAGGAGGCTATCTGACTGACTTGGAACTTGCTGTTTAGATGAAGCTGCTAGCCAGAGAGTCCCAGTGCTCTGCCTGTCTCTACTCCCCAGCCTTGGGGTTTTAAGCAGGCTCCACAGCTGGCAATGTTGCATGGGTTCTGGGACCCATGCTCATGAGTGAAGCATGGTGCCAATTGAGCTATCACTTCAGACCTTAGAGGGAAATCTTTGGAGAGAAAGAAGTTTCATTTTTTTCTCACCTTGAAATCAAATTTCTTTATGTAAAAAAAATAATAACTGATTAAAACAAATCGCCACTGAAAACAACATTGACTGGCTTTTATCTCCTCTGTGGTTAAATGGGAGCAGATACCTACCGTTACGGGACTTAAGGGGCATTTCCAGTAATTCGGTTTTCAAACTCTGTCATGGTCTTGTCTCATCTCCCCTGACACTACTGTAACTGAAATTCTCTCCTCCTTTGGTAAGTTTAAATTCTATTAAATCTGATCTTTTCAATTAGTTCCAGTTACACACTTACAGGAGCGCTCCCCAAGGACACTGGAAGAGGCTCCTGGTGGGTAGTGAGGAAAAAAAATAAGAGCTAGACATCTGGGGAAGAACAATGTATTTTGTGATAATTTTTCTCCCCTTATGGCTCGAATTAAAGAGATAAGCGGCTGAATCAGGATGAGCACCTACAGAATAGCGACAGAGCTATCGGCAATGGGAGTCTTTAGAGACTGCCCCATTGATGAAATAGAGTAAGGACGGCAAACTCAGCTTGCTTTTATGTGAGCTTGAAAAGACCCCAAATAAGGAACTTTGATCATTTTCTGGTATCCAGATAAGTTTTCATTTCACTTGATTTTCAGTGGTCTTACTTATATCTTTTTGTATCAACTGAAGTAATTCTTGGCTGTCTTAGCTGTTTGTCCCTTTGAAATAGATCTTGGCAGACCTAACCTGCCATTAGCTATTATCTAGCACAATGACAAACTATGTGTCCCGCTTTAATCTCACCCTGTATATCAGTCCCTTCAGTCTTTGAATTATTTTCTAAATCTTCTTAGGATGCAACTGGAAAAGACTCACTTCTTTCTGGGTTAGTTCTGCTGGTGTCCCAGAAACTGAAATGCCGGGCACATGCACAGTGGTGTAGTAAATGCCCTTTTTCATAATGCTTCTATTTGATACCATTATCAAGTTTATGAGACAGATACAGAAAGAATTAACACCATATCTCACCAAGGGCAAAGCGTACAGTTCTTTGGCTACTTAAACCACATATTTTGACCCAGGAATTGTTTGTTTCCCTTGCTCCCTCTCTCCCTCTTCTCTCTCTCTCTCTCTCCCTCCCCCCCCCTTCCTCTCCTTCCATTCACTAAATGCTAAATGCTTAAGCAGACAGTAACTATTATCTGAGGTATTTTTCCTTGTGCTTGTACCGGGAGATTTATTTGAAAACATTGCTACAAGCCTCAACAGAGTTATCATATGTATAGTCATAGAGAGACCCAAACCTTGACATTGTATCCCTCAGATAGAAATAATAGATACATGTGTTATTATCTCAAAACTTCTCACTTACTTCACAGTTTCCGATGTTCCTCTTTTTCTGTTTGTTTGCTTTTGTTTTTGTTTCTCGAGACAGGGTTTATCTGTGTGTAGTCCAGACTATCCTGGAACTCACTTTGTAGGCCAGGCTGACCTCGAACTCACAAAGATCAGCACTCAGGAAAGAGCAGGAGGCAGATTTCTGTGAGTTCAAGGACAGCCTGGTCTATATAGTGAGTTCTGGGACAGCCAGAGCTACATATAGTGAGGCCCTGTCATAAAAAAACAAAATCAAAATAAACAAATAAATAGTACGATACTATTAAATTGCAAAAATGTTACAAAATGATTTCATAATGTTTTAAATAGGCTGCCTATCCTGACCTGAATACAGGTTGGATTCACTTGCTCCAAACACGGAGCTGCTCAGCCCTCAGGTTGTAACCCATAAGGATATCTGCTTTTTGGGTTCCTAATCCACGACTCTGTCTTCTTCAGCCTAGAGGACTCACTGCTGTCAGCTCAGTATTTTCTTTTGCTTTTCCTGAAGGACTATATCACTCTTAGAAAATAATACATTAATGGTTCTCTGCCCCCTCTTCAATAATCTAATTCATTCAATAAAAAATGGGCCTGGGAATTAGTATAGTTACATGGTAGAATGCTTGCCTAGAGTGTACAAGGCCTTCAGTTATATGTCCAACTCTCCCAACAGGTAAATATATAATAATACATAGGAGAGCAAATAGTTTGTTGTACCTATGTGTAGTGATGAGCTGCCGGCAGGCCTGCTTTTCATCCCACCCGGCTCCTGGTCACAGGCTAGCTTATGCCCCGAAATAACAACACACAAACTGTATTCATTTAAACACTGCCTGGCCCATTAGTTCCAGCCTCTTATTGTCTAATTCTCACATCTCGATTAACCCAATTTTAGTAATCTGTGTAGCATCACGAGAAGTGGCTTACCAGGAAGATTCTAGCCTGCATCCATCTCGGAGAAGAGAGTCATGGCGACTGCTTGAGGCATCTGACTAACTTCCCTCCTTCCCAGCATTCTGTTCTGTCTACTCCACCTATCTAAATCCTGCCCTATCAAAAAGCCAAGGCAGTTTCTTTATTAACCAATGAGAGTCCTCAATCACCTATGGGCCTTCTGCTATGCTAACATAGAACCTTTTGGCCTGACACCACACTTAGCAGCAGTGATACTTCCAACATTGTGAATCAGAGCAGATGCACTGAATTTGTTGGGTGCTCTGTGGAACTGAGCACCCTAGAACCTGCACCATGGGAATCTGTATCCCCTGGAACCTGACCTGCCATTCCCTGTCACTGGACACTTGCTTGGCCCAATGGAATCAACAGCTGCTGGCTGACAAGGGAAGATGTCATTTTACAGTTTGGCATCTAGCTGTATCTGGGGTTAGGCAAATACTCTGCCCACACTTATTCCTTATTCCCTGTTATTTGTTTATTTAATGTATATATGCTGTATGTGTGGGATATGCATACATGTGTGTCTGAGAGAGAGAGACAGAGAGAGACAGAGAGAGACAGAGACAGAGAGAAGAGGGCAAATGAGAACATTGGGTATCCTCCCCTTTTATTCTCTAGAGTATTCCCTTCGAACACGCCCTAGGGAACCATCTCTCTCTGCATCTTATACCCTGGGAGTGAGTGATAGGTGTATCCATTGCCTTTTGGAGGGTGCTTGGGATTAAACTCAGATCGTCACACTTGGTCCATTAAGTACTTTATTCACTAAGTCATTTCCCCACCCAGAGAACACTGATGTGTACATAACAAATTTAAAGGGCATTTTGTTAGAGAGAAAAGTGCATTTGCATTTACATCATGTTCACACTTAGCCATCAAGGGTCTAAGAACACCAGACCCTTGCTCCTATGTGCCGTGTGAGGAACACGAAACTCTTTACAGTTTACACATCACACATGTACCTCTGGCATGGGACAGCACTGCATAGTTTGGAAGAGTAGAGTATTTAACTATATCGAAATATGTTCTCTAATATATTATATATATATTTTATTATTGTTTTTGGTGTTGTTGATCTAAGCACTGTATTTCTCTCACCCTGCTTCCATATTTGTTCTCAGGCTGTCTCCTGACTATTGCAAGGCTCATCAAGTCTGGCAGAAATGAGAGCCAGGATCAATTCCTAGATGCCTGCACGCTGCTGCTTGACAGCATCCAGAGTTTCCAGGCTCTAGTAGATTACCAATTAGCTCTCCATTACCCAGACACCACAGGATCCCAACAGATCCCAGCAAAGAAAGACCTGGGTAACTTGTGTAAAGAGCACAGTGGCCTGAGTTTAGAAGGGCTGCATTTCACCTTCATCTTTGATGTTTTGGGATAGAAGGACTTTAAGCAAATTCCCTTCTTCATGAGTCTCAGATAAACATCTGTTGCACACAGCTGCCAGACAAGGAGAGTGTAAAGCAGTTTATGGCACGTGGTGACGTGGGTGGTCTGTGTTCTCTTGAGGTTCTGCAGGAATGACACATCACAATGTCTTCCTTTCTCCCTGTGTCCTGGCCTTACAAATGGGTAGGTGACCAGGTTTTATCAATTAGGCTGTTGTTCTGGCTAGTTTTATGCCACCTTGGCACAAGTGAATGCCACCTGAGAAGAGGAATCTCAATTAAGAAAATATCTCCATTAGAATGAGTGGCAGGCAACCCTGTAAAGCATTTTCTTAATTCCTGACTAATGGGGGAGGGCCCAGCCCACTATGGGTGATGTCATCCCTAGACAGGTGGTCCCAGGTTCTATAATGGAGGCAGAGCAAGTCATGGGGAGCAAGCCAGTAAGCAGCACTCCTCGGTGGCCTCTGCATGAGCTCCTGCCTCCAGGTTTGAGTTACTGGCATGACTTGCTTTGATGAGGAACAGTGATGTGGAAGAGTAAGCCAAATACACCGTTTCCTCCCCCGCTTGCTTTGTTAATGGTGTTCATCACAGCAATAGGAACCCTGACTAAAACCCCTGTCCTAATGTCAGCCTCTATGCCAAGCTTTCAGGAAGGAGAATTTCATCAGGAGCTTCCTCTGAGAACCACCCGTGAAGTGTGATATGCTATGCTCCTTTTATGCTTTTTTCCCCAGTATGGTGGCTGCTAGCTACACGCTGCTTTTAAGAAACTGGCCATTTCAGTTGAAACAGAATCTTAAGAGGAATTATACAATTTAGATATTTGAATTGTGCTAGTAACCACTGTTGGGTTACAGACCCAGCTAAAGCCTTCTCTCTGTTTCTCTGTCTCTCTCTGTGTTATTCTCTCTCTCTCTCTCTCTCTCTCTCCCTTCTCTCTCCTCCCCCCTCTCTCTCTCCCAACTCCCCAGATTCAATGTAGCCTTGAGTCTTAACTGGTACTTTGAGTGCTTTCACGCGGCCAGTGTCTGGCCTCTCTCTTGACTATTTTGTCTTTAGACCTAAATGTTCATGTTACCCCTTCAGGCCCCATCATGGCTGCCTGTGGCCATAATGCTTTTTTATCTCTTTTTGGGGTTTTGTTTTCTGTTTTGTTTGATTGTTTTTGACACAGGATGATGTGGGATTCCTTTCTGTATGCTGTGAACCACATCAACAGGATTTTACTGTGTAGCCCTGGCTGTTCTGGAATGAGCTGCTAGTGTCAAACCCACAGAGATCCACCTGCCACTGACTCCTGCATGCTAGGGTTAAAGGCTTCTGCCACTATGCCAAGCCACCATGTTCCTCTCTCTTCATGAGGCTCCCTTGAAGGGTGATTCAGCTAGGCCTCCTTTCTTGGAACTAACCATCTTCCATTTATAACAATTACAACTGGGGACAATACAATTTATAGTTTATTACTCGGTATTTTGCTTATTTGCTATTTGTTTTGCATTATAACTTATTCTTTGTGTGTTCAAGATGGCTTTGTGTGTACAGGCATTTTGCCACTAAGCTTGAAGACTTCAGTTGCATTCCTGAGACCCATGGTAGAGGGTCAGAAGTGACTAAATCTATTTTTCTTCTGATCTCTGCACTTGTTCAGTGCCAAGTGTATGCCAACACACATACCACACATATAGACAAAATAAGCTAACAGTATAATTTAAATAAAGGGGTGAATTTTTTAGGTCAGTTAGCTGAATATAGTATATATATTCAAGCTAGAGAACCTCCTGCCTCAGCCCCCTCCGTGCTATGATTAGATATGCGCCAGGTTGCTTATACTAGACCCAGACATATTTTATAAAATTTCTTTTTCCTGTGACCTGTTTAAATAGCACTTATCTCTGTTAGTTGAGCATTTTGAAGAATGTATCTGGGAGAACATCTTACTGCTATTTCTTAACTCTCTTAATATATTCTGTAGTTATTGGGCCGACTATATTTTCTTTTTCTTCTTAAACCACTCTTTGGGGTTATTGCTGAGGAGACATTTTGTCATGGAAATTTTCTGGGAAATAATTTACGTTATGTAACTTTCCAAGCTTATTTACATAATGGTGAGGCCTCGGCCCTGACAGCAGCTTCTCTGTGATCATTTCTCCCTCTCCAGGCTCACTCTGCAGACGTGCGTCATTCTTTCTCATTCACTGACCCATTTGGTGTCCAGGTTCTCTAAGAATAAACTGTGCTTTAAAATAATTTTGTTGTAATTACCTTCTTTACAAGTATTTGATTTTTATATCTCTTAATTCCTTCCCCTGGGATTTTTCTTTTCGGTTGGACTTTGGATGTGCTATATCACAAATGTTCTTGACTCCTCAGCTACTTAAAGGATTTAGATAGAAGAGATGTTGTCTCTCGAACTGACTTTATCTCATGCTGAGTTTGGGTGTATATCACCTAGTTTTTTAAAAATAATATTTCTTCTTTGGAACTTTTAAAACATTTTCTTTTGATCAAATGAAATTAACTGGGTTAATTTTTTACTACTAATTATCAAAGAGATTGTACTTAAACTTTTGGATAATAGAGTGGTACTATTATTGTCTAATTGTTATTTTTTATTTTTTTAATTATGCTTTAGATTTTCATATTTCACTCAAAGTACTATTAATCAAAACCTCTATAGTATCTATTTATTCATTTTGATTTTTTTAACCTAGAATTGGTTTAAAGAACTGCGTTTTCATGTTTTAAATTTTACTGGGTTTGACGTCTACATGTTTTGAAGCCACAGTTCATTAAAGAAAGATTAGTAACTTCCCGGGTTTCACTGTTGCTGTAGTTTGTAGTTGCCTAGACGTCACATTTCCTCTTCCCTTCAGTAGGATGCTGACTAAATGACCATACAATGGCCTTTTCCGTAGGCTGTTAATATCTGCTTCTATTTCTGTGAACTGACCTTGAGTATCTTTGCAGATTTCTCTCTCCCCGCCCCCTCTCTTTCTCTCCTTAGTTTATTAGCAAGGGATTCATTTTGGCCCCTCTGCCACATGCTAATCAGGTACTCTTCTGGGCTACATAACCCCTTTTCCCTGTACATCCCCACATAATTTATTCTTTCTACTTAATCATGTCTTAATATCTGTGGTCCATCCTCACGTTACCCCTTAACCCAGCACTTCCAAACGCCGGGAGTTGTATACCAAGATCTATTTTAGCTTCTGTATGTGAAAGAGACCATGTGGTGTTCTCTTTCTGTAACTGGTTTCCTTTATTCAATGCAATATCTTCTAGTCACTGCTTCGCCGAAAATAAGAATTTCATTCTAAATAATAGTCCATAGTCCATGGAGAACCCCATGGGAAGGGTCCCTAAGAACTTAAACATGGAGCCACCTGGTTATCTAGCCAAGGTTCTTCTGTGTATGTATTAAGGAAGTAAAACATCAAAGAGACCCCTGGGTCTACATGTTTCTTGTGATGCTGACACAGTGGTATGGAGCACACTGTGTGTGGTACCGGGGAAGCTTTGCCAACTCTGTTCCAGTGTAAATATGGTTTCAGAGTAAATATATCTCCGCATGGACAGTAACCATGGAAACATCTGCATCCCACTCCCTTCACGTGCAGGCCATCTCATCTGACACAGTCTGCAGATGCATTGTGCCTCTGATCACAGTCTGGTCAACACAGTTCCTGGCGTCACCTCCTAAGCACTTGATACCAGAAGAGCTGAGTTAATTATCAGTCTTATAGTATACAGAACTTACAGATTAAAACTCGTCATAAATTTAAATTAATGTAATTGTGAAATCATAATTTTCCACTCCTTCTGTCTCATACCACTGAGGTAAAGAGAATCTTACTGACAGCGGTCATATTTTATTGGTTTATTTATGTTAATTTTGTTAAATTTAGATTGAGAATGCTTACAATTCTTTATTACTTTAACCATAATGTTATACAAGGTAATAACATAAATAAAATAATATATATTAAATAATAATAAATCTGTAAAGAACAATGAACACAAATAAATAAAATATGTCAATATAGAATGATTTTTATTTTTTTCTAAAGATAAATTTAGTTATTTATGAGCCGGGCAGTGGTGGCGCACACCTTTAATCCCAGCACTCAGGAGGCAGAGGCAGGTGGATCTCTGAGTTCAAGGCCAGCCTGGTCTACAAAAGCTAGTTCCAGGACAGGCTCTAGAAACTACAGGGAAACCCTGTCTCGAAAAACCAAAAAAAAATTATTTATGTGTCTGCTTGTGTATATATGCAGGTACTTGTGTACACAAGAGGAAGGAGACAGAGCCCCTTGAGCTGGTGTTACAGAATAATTAAGCTGGTGTGGATTCTGGGAATCAAACACTGGTCCTCGGAAAGAGTAGAAAGAACTTTTAAAAACTGAAAGGCCCCTCAGTTTTCACGTCCAAAGTGTCATTCTCTGTGGCCCCCTGACTCTCTTCCACACATCTCATGTGACATCTCTTCAAAATCCTTGCTTTTGCCAACCCTAATATTCCATAAACATTTTCAAGTGAAAAAAAAAAACCAGTATCTAGATCCAAGCACAGGGTTAGATCCAGTCCTGCATGACACTCACGCAATGCACTGGGACATGTGGGGACAAACAACTTCCCACAGAGAGTTCTTGGGATTGGGAAAGGGACCATTTTTCTGTTTGTATCTGCTTTCTGTGCATGTCATTGTCTATTTCTCCTGCCATAATAAAATACCACACACTGAATAATTTGTAAATAGAGATTCATATTCTTCTGGGTTTGGAGGCTAGGCAGAACAAGACTGAGATCCTGCAGGCTTAGAGTCTGAGGAGGCGTGGTCTCTGAGTCCAAGGTAGTTTCCTGTGGCCCAGTCTTCACACTGCAGAAGGGGAGCCAGGACAGAGATGCCTTTGCTAGAGCTGGGGATGTAGGTCTGTTGGTAAAACGCTCCCCTTAGATATATGAGGCCGTAGGTTTAATCCCCTAACTAGGCATGATAGTACACAGCTGTAGTCCCATCCCTCAGGAGACAAGCAGGCAGGAAAGGTGTTCAAGGCTATCCTCAGCCACATAGTGAGTTCAAGGGCAGCCTGGACTCCATGAACATGCTTCAACTTTATAAATAAGAAAACTAACTTTATCTTATATGCATGACTTCATTATTCCATAACCTGTTAAGTCTCACTTTCAAAAGTTTTGGCCTTGGGGTTAACATTCCAATGCATGAATTTCAGAGGAATACTCCAAGTCAGTTTTGATGGACTCACAAGTGGACACTAAGCTTCTATTTTGTTATTGTTCAACCATCTTTCACAGATTTTCTGTTCATTCATGGATTAAAGGTCACCAGGGAGGGGTTGCAGATGGTTCAGTGGTTAAGAGCACTAACTGGTCTTCCGAAGGTCCCAGGTTCAATTCCCAGCACCTACATGGGTTCACAACCATGTGTAACCCCGGGCATCTGAATCTGTCATCTGGCCTCCATTGATCCAGGGCTCAGCACACACACAGTGCACAGACATACATGTAGACAAACACCCATAAACAGAAAAAATGTAAAATATTTCTTAATATAGGGAAATTTATTATTCTATAGACCAGGGTACCCTATTATGCACTATTGTAGTGAGTACGCAAGCAGGGCTGCTTTTTGTCCCGCCAGCTCCCACATGGCTAGCTTTACACCAGAAATAACAACACACAAATTGTATTCATTTAAACACTGCTTGGCCCATTATCTCTAGCCTCTTACTGGCTAACTCTCATATCTTGCTTAACCCATTTCTAAAAATCTGTGTAGCACCACAAGGTGGTGGCTTACCGGGAAAGATTCAGCATGTCTGACCTGGTGGCTGGCTTCATGGAGACTGAGTCACTGCCTTCTCTCTCCCACAATTCTGTTCTGTCTTCCCCGCCTACCTATGTTGTGACCTATCAGGCCAAGCAGTTTTCTTTATTAACCAATGAAAGTAACACATAGACAGATGACCCTCCTCCATCATTTCCCCCTTTTCTGTTTAAACAAAAAAGAAAGGCTTTAACTTTAATATAGTAAAATTACATATAACAAAACAGTTATGAAGCAAGAAGTACAGTCACAATATTTATATCTATTTTATTTTTTATCATAACTAAGGAAAACTATAACTATAACTAACCATTCTTTAACTCCATCAAAGACTCCAGAAGGATATAATATTATCTAAGTAAACAAGAAATAAGCAACTTCCAAACTCTAGAAATGACAGAGACATCTTGTGTCTGACTAGCCTCCAACTCATACCAATTCTCTTGCCTCAGCCTCTCAAATGCTGGGACTATAGGTAATCCCCATCCAATCACAGACTCCACATAAATAACTCCACCCTTTCACTGTGGGTCTGGTTCTGTACTCTATACTCTATACGCTAAGTCACAGTCATCTCTCCCTTCTCTCTAGTTTCCTCTCTTTTGTGCACCTCTTAACTTCCCAGAGCACAAGTGCAGTGGCAGCAGCAGACACCTGAGCTATCTACTATCAGTTTCAGAAATGGATGGAGTAGGGAGAGAAGTTTAATTGGCCAAACCGAGACCCATAAGTAATCAGTGGAGAGGAAAGCAAAGAATACCTGGCTGAAGAGACAAATGTATTATAATTAGGCCAATTATCCCCCATCAGCCTGCAGTGATAAAGGCCATTAATGAGCTCCGTCAGTGACAGCATTACTTTCTAATCTTAATCCCTTTTTTGTGGGGGGGTTATTAGCTTTAATGCCACTTGCGCAGAGATAAGTTAATTTACACTAAAATAAAATTGAAAAATAACAAGTCATGATTGCTACGTTTGAGCAGTGACTTCTAAAAGTTTCCCTCTGACAAAACTTGCTGGGGACACTGCCATCAGCCCAGTCCTCTGGGGCAGGTAGAGGATATTGGCAATTGCTCTAAAAGGAAACATGGGTATTCTTGTGGGTTATAACTAGATTTATAGTAAAGTGTGTGTGTGTGTGTGTGTGTGTGTGTGTGTGTGTGTGCATGCTATGTTTGGTATATACTCTGGTGTGCATATTGTGTGTATGTGTGTGATGTAGTGTGTATTTATGTGTGTATTCTGTAGTAGTGGTGGTGGGGTGTGTGTGTGCATGTGTGTGTATTCTAGGTGTGTGTACTATGTTTGGTGTGTACTGTGGTGTGCATATTGTGTGTATGTGTGTGATGTAGTGTGTATTTATGTGTGTGTTCTGTAGTAGTAGTGGTGGTGTGTGTGTGTGTGTGTGTGTGCATGTGTGTGTGTTCTAGGTGTGTGTACTATGTTTGGTGTGTACTGTGGTGTGTGTATTGTATGTATATGTGTGGTGTGTGTATGATGTGTGTGTGCTGCTGCTGGTGGTGGTGGTGATGCGTGTGTGTGTGTGTGTGTCTGTGTGTGTTGCATACAGATACTAGAGCAGTGATAGGTTTTCTCACTGAATCGAAAGCTCACTGTCTTGGCTGGGCTGACTGGCTAATGAGCTCTCAACAAACTCTTGACCCTTCTCTGATTCTCAGTGCAGGGGTTACAGGCAAGTTCAACCACACCTGGCCTCTTATGTGGGTGCTGGAGAATTGAGCTCAGGTCCTACACTTGTAGAGAATGCATTACTCCCCAACGAACCATGTCCCCAGTATCTGGTGAACAGGGACTATTGCTTGATGAAGTGAGTGCTCCAGGCATCTTGAATTACTCCATGTTCTGTTCTATGGGCCTTCAAGGAAACACTACAAAAAATGCCCGTCTTTTGAGAGCTGACAGTCACTCTTCAACCTGTGGTGTTAGATATATTGGTGACTGAACCTTGAACTAAGGCCTGTGTCTGCCTTGCTTAATCTGCCCTTCACAGGGGTCCCAGAACTCAGAAAATTATTAGAACAACTTCCAATCTCCCCCAAGATGTTCTAATAAAATTCTCAGATAAAGTCAACTTGAGGACAAAAAGGTTTATTTCATGTGTCTCATAGCTCAAGGACACAATCCATTATGACGGGGAAGTCAAGGCTGTAGGAGCTTAAAGCACATGTTCACATCACATCCACCACCAAAAAGCAGAGAATGATGATCTGTGCTGTTACTCAGTTCTCTCTCCACTAGTCCCGGATCCCAGGCAGAATGTTGTCACTCACAGTGGGTGGGGCTTTCCATTTCAGTTAATGCAATCAAGATAATCCCACATAGGCATAGCCAGGAATCTGTAGGAGGAGGCCACTTGTTTGTCCCAGCTGCCAAGAACCAAAATAACCATACAAAACTATATTAATTAAAACACAGCTTGGCCCATTAGCTCTAACTTCTTATTGGCTAACTATTGCATCTTAATTTAACCCATTTCTAGTAATCTGTGCATCAACATGAGGTCATGGCCTAAAAGCAAAGTTTCAGCATGTCTGTCTCTGGCAGCTCCATGGCATCTCTCTGACTCTGCCTCCTTTCTCCCAGCATTCCGTTTAGTTTTCCCCACCTAGCTCTGTTCCCCTATAGCTCTGCTATAGGTCCAAAGCAGTTCCTTTACTCATTAATGGTAATCACAGCATACAGAGGGAAACCCACATCAGAGATCCATCCTCCATCTGGTGATGCTAGATTGTGTCATATTGATAATTCATACAAACCATCATACCATCACAACTGTGAACAGCGCTAGTCTATTAGCCATGGTCCTGGAGTGAATAAAAAGGAGAACAGAGCTGAGTACCAAATATTTACCTCTTTCTCCTTCCTTCCAGGGACCCAGAAAACCAGAGACATTGAAATCCTTTCTCTCACGAACAGACATGCAGTATAATATTGTTGCATAATGGATACAAAGTGAGAAAGTGATTCAATGTATCAGCAATTTATGAAAAAAATAACTCCTAGACAAACAGAGATAAAACAAGTTTACTTTCTTAATTTGACATAAATTATCTGAGAATGATTTATAAAACATCCCTTTAATGGTTGCTTCATCACTGAACTAGAAATCAGCGCCAGACACTTAAGCAAGAGAAGTAATTAAGTGACGAGTGAGTTGGAAGCAAAGTTAGAAGTCCATCATTAACTGCCAAGGTCTCTTCTGAGAAAATAAAACATCTTTAGATAGACTGCTGCAGTTAATGGTGGGGATTTAGCATTTTTATAGACTATTGTGTCAATATACAACTGCAAGTTATATGATATTGAAAAATTGACCTTGATAATAATTTATTTAGTGTTCATTTATAGAGCAGTCTAAGTGAATGTGTAAGGGCAACACATCAAGATAATGTTGTAAATATTTTTACCCACCTCCAAATATAGTGATATAAAATATAGCCACCCCTCATTCTTTCCCCAGCTCCTGACTGCTGGTTAGCTACGGGATTCCAGCAAGGCGTGAAGTAATCTATGATTGTTGATTGGTTTCCCTTGGGTTTGCTATTCAATTCCTCCAATAGAAGTGGCGGCTTGTGAGCCAACCATCTGATTGCTGGGAATAGAACCTGGGTTCTTCACAACAGCAAAATGTGATTTTAACTGCAGAGTTAACAGTCTAGTTTCTGAAAGGACCATTTGCATTGAAATAAAAGTTGGCACGAATTTTTGTCATGTTAGTGTTAATAGAATTTGTGCTCATGGGAAACTAGACTCAAATATCACTAGCCACATAGAAAAATACTTAAAAATTGAATGAAATTATAATTAGAAACATTTGCTTTCCAACCTCAGAAGATAAAAAAGACAAAAGCCTGGGCAAGAAATGAACGAAGATTTCCGAATATCCAATGAATATGTAGAAATGTATTTGATATCATTAGTTATAGGGAAATGACAAGATATTTGGGTTGAATATAGAAGCTCTTGACAGGGCAGGAAAACTTAGAGGCTCTGCACTCTGGAATGCATAAGGACTAAAAACAATAATTTCAGAAAAGAGAGGACCTCTTTTAAGTAAGTTATAAATCCCCAACTTCACAGGGCGGGGGAGACTGATTGGCATTTACAGTATGTACTGTTCTCGCAGAGAACCAGGGTTCCGTTCCCAGCAGCCACATCAGATGACTTACAACTGTCTCCAATTCCAACTCCAGGGAGAGTGATGAACTCTTCTGGCCTCTGAGGGCAGCTTTAATCATATGGTAGACCACAAACACACACACACACACACACACACACACACAATAAATAAAAATATCCCCTAATTTAAAAACATTTTATCTGGTACATCTGCAGTATTCTGCTGATTATAGCAATGGCCACAAAAGCTCCTTCTGCTTCTTCAGCCAATAGCCTTTAAGATACCAGCTCACTTGGGCATGGACTCTGATACTATAAATGAAGCTGTAAAGCCTGTACTCACTCTCTTGCATTTTTAAAACTCGCAGTAATAAAATTTAAAAGGTTATCTTTTCCTGCTTCCTATTTTGAATATTCTATCACATTAGTGCATTGCTCCCAATTCATCTGGAACATGTCAGTTTGTATCTCCTGTATCTCTGTTGACGGAATACACTTGAAGGAAGAGACCATGGGGATATTGGTAGGCATCCTCCACTGCCTGAGACTATGCATCTACCTCCTCATTGTAACACTACCACATCAAGACAAACCTTGATAAAATTCATGGTGAATCAAGTATTGGTACATACATACTGAATTTCCTTGGTTGCCTCACTTAGTGCTTCTGATAAAGAAAGAAGCCAAGGTGGACTTCAGTGACCATCGTTATCTTTACAGCTGACAAAGTGTATAGTTTGGTCCCAGACCATGCTCCTGAGGGCCTTGTGTTCCCACAAGACTCCTAAAATTTCCATCTTGAGTGAATGTAAGAACCAAAAATACTCTAAAAGAGCTAATGGTCCTTCTTGGGAGCTGTTTCTCCAACCCTGTACTGCCATGGATAGTTTATAAACTTCTGAGAGCTTCATGAAGTGACTGTGATATGTGACTCCCCTCTTTCTTTAGTTTTACACTGGATTGTTCCTCAGTCCTTACGCCTTTTGTGTATCTCACTCTCTTTAGTGTCTGTTGACAGCTCACACAGATTTTACAGCGGATAGACCTTCTTTGCTCCCATGTCAAATCTGTTACACATCTACCTGTGTCTCTTTTGGGTCACTTTCCTCTGTTTACTTTCTGGCCTGTACCAGCTTCAGCTGGAACCGAACCACTAGTGTTCAGCCCCACTACAGTGGATTCACTGGTCATCTCTTGGTGCAGCCTAATAGCCCCCTCAATTCTGAGGCACACACAAGCATGAGAACTACTACCGTGTTCTAGAGAGCATCTTTCATGAGGAGATTCCATTTATAATGTTGGCATTCCTCTCTTTTCACAGTTTTGGCCTCATCAGCACACATCAGAAGCCAGAGGACATCTTTGTAACTTTTTGAAATTAACCATGATTGCACTTTAAAAATCAATCCAAATTTATCTTTGAATTTATTATTATTACTACGTTTGTTGTAAACATAGTTGTTAGATGAACATTCAAGTGTGCCTTCACCCGATGTTGAGTACACATAACCTATCCTAGCAGTCAGTAAACTAAAGCTTCAGTGATGAGAATATAAAAGGTGAGGGTGAACAAATTAGCCCGTGCATTCATGGCAGGGTGGATGGCAAAAACAAAAACAAGTAAAACAAACATACAGAAACAACCACACATGAATGATTACATTTCAGAGTCTTCTGTGACCAAAAGCAGTAAGCTTATGTAAGTGAAATCTTAGCTTGAAAGTGGGAAAGGTCTTTTGGGGAAGACAGCATGGGGCTAAGTGATAAAAAGGAATAAAATCTACAGAGTTCTTAGGGATAGAAAGGACGTTGCTCAGATATAAAACTGACCCATATAGTGGGAACGAAGCAGATGCTCCGGAAGATGAGGCCCTTGCTGTGTGTTTGCAGACCTCTAATCCTCATCAGCTGAATTCCATCCATTCTACGTGATCTCTGAGGAGACAGTGCTATCGATTAAGGGTTGTTTACCAGTCTTTCGTGTGTTGATGATTTATGTTGGCTGCAGTGTGAGAATAAATGGTTTCTATATCAAAGGCGAGAAAATTAAGAACTTATCATTAAGTGATTAAAAAAGAGCAAGATGTGTGTTTCTTTCAGAAGCAACTTTGAAGTATCACCTCAGTTTATTTCCACCTCTGTTGGACTTCTTAAAGCCAATATCTTGATGTCTTTTAAACCGGGCACATTCATGAACATAAACAAAAGTAAACCAAGTACCACACTGTTTGAGCAAGAATTGTTGAAGAGGAAGTACATTCTGGGTATCTGTACAAATTCTTTTTTATTTTTTTAAAAATAGAAATACTATGGGCTGTATCTGGCTTCTGGGGAAGAGGGTAAATCACTGAAAATGAGTGAGAATGGAACTAAAATTCCTTATTAAGGGTCACCGACATAGGTGCTCAGATTGGAAAGAGGCAGAATACCCCCACGCCACGTATGCAGAGGCATCCACATTCAACAAGGGTTCTCTGTTTTTTAACACAGAAACAAAGGCTCCTACGGACCTTTGCCAAAGATAATAAACACATAGTCTTCAGTTTTATAGTCAGAAACTCTACCATCACTCATCATTGTAAGAGCACAAGCCAAAGCCACAATGAAATGTCACCTCAGGGGACACACACACACACACACACACACACGGTGGTGAAGGTGTGGAGAAATAGACACACTTACTCTGTGTTGGTGAGAATGAGAAGTGGCATAGCTACTACTGAAAATGGCATCTTGGTTCCCCACGAAACTGAAAGTGTATATTGCATGACGGACTCTGTGAGCAAGGACCTTCTGTAAGAATTAGAAAACCTAAATAACTTTAGCTTTCAAAAATACTAAACATAAACTATTTCAATGCATCATTCCTTGAAATAAAATAGGCAGAGAATAAAATATGAGGATCTCTCTTTACTAAATTTATTTTGAGAATAATAGAGTAGCATAAAGGCTTTCCTGCCTCAGGGCCTTAAGGTGTTAAATTGTTACGGGGAGCATATATTTCTTTCTTTTATGCATAAGAAATGACAAATTACATAAACTTAATAATTAGTTATATGTAGGTTTTATTTATCTGTAACAAATACATAATGAAAATCTCAAGGTTGAGGAGTAGGCAGGAATTATTGGATGCTGAAGAATCAGGGGTCAGTCTGGATTCGAATCTTTTGAATAAGTTTTCACTAATCTCTCAAATGTTTCCTACTTTTAAAAAGACATTAAAGTATTCAACTTGGTCATGCAAGATGGCTCAGTGGATAAAAGTAATTGTAATCAAGACGGATGACCTGAACTCAATGCCCAAATCTTACATGGGGAAAGAAAAAACAAGCTCCCTCAAGTTGTCCTCTGATCTGTACATGACACACCAATATATGCTCTCTCTCTTTCTCTCTCTTTTTTCTCTTTTTCCTTCTCTCCCTCCTCCATATCTCTCTCTCTCCCTCTCCCCGCTCTCACACACACATACTCACATGCATATACAGATGTAATTAAGAAATTAAAGTGTTGAACAACTTCTTCCTTAGTATGGATTCTCCACAAAGGGTGCCTGAGTCATGGGTCTAGGTAGAGTTAATTTATTGGGAAGGTAAGCACAGAAATCAATATAAGAAAGATGACACAGAAAAAGAAGGAATAACATCTGGTGACAACAATGAAAATTCAGTCCTCTGAGGACTGTCCCAAGGACTGACTGTGTAGAAGGCATCTCAGCATGGTCTTTGTAGACATCATATCTGGTAGGTGACATCCAGAATCTCAATCTGCTGTTACTGAGGAAGTTGAGGTTTTTTTCTTTTGGGTCCTTAGGTTCATTTATGTGATCTCAGTGGTGCCTGAACTGGAAGATTGGGGTCTTTGCAGTACATTTGAATAGCACACATTTGATGTGGGATGTCCTTCTGTATGTGTTGCTTCACTGGTTGGTGAATGAGGCTGCTTCAGTCTATGACAGGGCAGAATAAAGCCAGGTGGGAAATCTGAACAGAAATATAGGGATAGAGTAGGTGGAGTCAGAGAGACACCATGTAGCAGCCAAAGGAGATCTCTGGAACCTTTACCGGTAGGCCACGGCCTTGTGGTGATACACAGATTAATAGAAATGGATTAATTTAAGATGTAAGAGTTAGTTAGTAAGAAACCTGACCTAATAGGCCAAATAGTGTTGTAATTAAAATAGTTTTTGTGTGATTATTTCGGTCTGACTAGGTGGGAAATGGATAAGCAGTCTCCTTCTACACACAGTGCTTGCTGTTTAGAGTTACTGTCCTCTGATTCAAGCAACTGCTATCTTAAGGAGTTCAGTTCCAACCCCTTCCAAGAAGATTAGCCCAAGTGGGCATATTGATTGCTTATACTATCATGGAGGGTTGGGTTGGACAGGAGACCTTCCCCTAAGTATCCAATTTCTCCCTACTACCTACTGTATGTAACTCTGCCTTAGTTGCACATGGTTTCTGAGAGGGGACAGAGCATATAAAAGAGATGTTAAAGGGAAGGGGCCTGATCTATGCAGCTGTTGGGATGCTTTCATGTCTGCCGGGTAAAGACTCTCCAGGTGTGGTCTATTAAAAAGAGAAGCACTAATGTCCCTAAAGTAACCCTTATTCTATGCAACTCTAAGAAGCCCCAGGTTCATCAGTTCAGTTCTTCAGGATGAAATTTGGGGATTCTGCCTCAGTTTGTTGTTTGACGACTAGGATAATGGATAGCTGTTTCTACATCTCCCTACAGGAAGGGACTTAAAAACATTTGCATGTGGTCTTTCTGCTATGTTGCCTTTGCAGTAGGTCTTCTCTCTTTCTCTCTGCCAACTGGTTTCTTTCATACTCTGTTTTTCATATAGGCTCACTGTCCATGCTACTTCTTTGCCAAGCTTGCAAGGAAAGCAAAGCTGATGGTTGCACACACCATCCCTCTGCCTGTGCTCCCTTGAAGATTGCTCCCATAGGCAGGGTAAGTGTTTTTCCCAGCTTCTGGGGATAGTTGAGGAAGCAGGATCACAGGAGCATCTCTCACGAGGGGCAGGCAATATGGACCAGAGGACACAGACCCGGAAGTGCCTCATTCCTTCTTGATTGATGTGATGGCTAAGTCAGTTAACACTTGGCATCTAGAAACCTAGAACTTGGCATTTGCTAAAAACAACAACTTGAATTTTCAACCATTACTGGGTAAAGAATCTAATTTAGCATGTCTAGGTGGTCAGAATTCAGCTCTGGCTTTTTAATTCTGATTTCTAACTCATATTTTTATGCTTTCTTTCATGAAACCTATTGCTAAATATGCCTTTCCAGTCCGGACTTATCTGTGTATACATGTCTGCATGTAATTGAGCTTCTAATTAGCATTTTGAAGGATTTATTCTGTGTGTTTTCTTAATTGAATGCAAAGAGCTTTAAAAACAAGGTCAAGTACTCTCTTTGACTCTGTGGAACTGTGTAGACCCAGAAGGATTTTATATATAGGAAGATATTTAGTACATGTTATGCCTTTTGTCATTTTTATTCATCTATTCATTTCATTGTTTGTGGTTGGATAGGGACACATTGTCCGAGAATGTGTAGGTCAGAGGACAACTTGTAGATGCCAGTTTTCTCTTTCCACCATGTGGGTTTCAGTTATCAAACTTCATCAGACATGGTAGCAACTGCCTTTACCTCCTGAGCCATTGTGCTGTCCCCATACCTACTCTGTTTTATTTCTAATTATGTGTATGTGTGTATACATGTGTATGTGTATGCATGTATGCACATGTGTATACATGCGGATGTACATGCATGTATGCACATGTACATACATGAGTGTGCTTTGTTTATACATGTGTGTGTATGCATAATTACACAGGAATGCAGGTCTGCTCAGAGGCCAGAGGCATTGGATCCCGCTGGAGCTAGAGTTACAAATAGTTGTAAGTCACCCAACTTGGTTGCTGGGAACTGAACTTGGGTCCTCAAAGAGCACTAGCAATCTCTGAGCCTCTCTCCAGCCCCCAGCCACATTATGCTTTTTAGTACTGTATTAAGTGATTGCATTTCAGCTGCTCTCACCACCGAGTTTCCCAGAATTTTAGACACAAGGTGGAGATCCACAACTCCCACTAGCATTTCAGAGCATTCCTGGTCAGTATTCAGGGTATTAATGGAAGTGCAGACATTCCAATGAGCGTGGGGAGTTTTGGTATTTATATAAACCACTGTCACTCCCTTAACTTAGGGGTAGAGAGAAAACTGGCTGTTACAGATCAGTTGGATCACTTTGAAGACACTTAGCTGGCAGCGAAGTCGTTTTGTAAGTTAATTACTGCACACCAAACAATGATTTGTGTGCTTTCCAACCTTGTGTTTAGCTTATTGGACAAAGCCTTTAGCTCCTCCCACTGTATTCATAAGTACATTTCTCCACTGGTTCTTTATCACGGACAATCTCCTTTCCTGGATTTGAGGTATGTGTCACTCAGTACAGTGTCAATATCTCTGCTTTGTTGTAAGGTAAATATGTGAGTATAATGCTGTATTCCCATGGAAAGTTCCATCAAGAACCTAGGCTGAGCTTGTCACTTGATTATATCCATTACAAGCAATGAAGGGGATGCTATTGCGGTTGTAAAGCAAAGACCTCAGAGCTCTGTTCTTTGTCCTTGATTATACCCTGAGGTTTCCTTCAAAATACCTGAAAAAGACTATAACATAGGCAATGGACTGGTGAGAAGGCTCAATGGCTAAAAGTATGCACTGCTCTTGCAGAGGACTGGTGTTTGATTCTCAGCACCCACACGTGGCAGCTCACAACTACCTGCAATTCCAAGTTCAGGGAATCCACTGTCCTCTCTTGTCCCCAAGGTTGCCTGCATTCACATGTAGATAAAAATCTTTAAAAGTTCACTTAAAAAACAACCTAGGTTAAACTGTTTAAAAGCATGGTAAAAGAGAAGGGGGTGGTTCATCAAAACACAGAAGTCCTTGTCACATGACAAGGTTACATGGATAGCAGCATCAGAAGTTAAGTATAGCTTAAATGCTGACTGGAACTCATGCTGCTTACTATGTCCTGAAGTGGCTGAATACAAAGTAATAGATAAGTTTTACATATGATGAATAATGTCACAGTGGCTTATTACAGAGTGACAGGGAGGTGAGCTACGTATTGAATAATGGCACAGTGGCTTACTTCAAAATAACAAATACAGATATAGGAAATGCTGTAATGGCTTATTATATAGCAAAAGGCACAGGATATAGCTGTTTGCTAAAGCTGCAGATGCCTGCTATACAATCACACAAACTCAACGTACACAAAAAGGAGCCCTGGTTTCATTGCGGTCTACAGGAATCACGCAGTGATATTTCATCTGATAAAGCAGAAAGCCTTCTGAATAAACCAGAATAAATGTGTTCTGATGGATGGAAACCCAGTTCTCAAGGAGCTGGGTCCACCACCTTTTGTATTTTGACTGATTCTCACCAGGAATCTCTTGTGAAGCCATACGTACACTTTCTTAGTGCAAGACTCAGCAGAGTATGGGTTAAGTGTGCACAAATTTTTCCCATGTACTGCTATATTGGGACCTCCCCCCCCACACTCTGTGGGACCGCCAATGGGAAATTCAGTCACACAGTCAATAACCTTGGTTCCCACAGTCTCATCTCTGTTCCGTTCCCTGAGATACGTTAGAAGCAACCTTCCTGCAACTCTCTTCCATTTGGCAGGACATGCAGTCAGGAAAGGAGTCTCTCATATAGATCACATTTGGGACCTTCAAAGATAAAGAAACGTCCAAGCTCAGAGAACTGCCTTTGTTTTGTGTGTATGTAAACTGGAAGCTTTACAGAATAGGAGAACAGCAGGAGAAGAATAAAGAAACTGGTGCAGAAAAGTACATAGTGGAGAATTCATTTCGCCATCAGATCTAAGTCCCATGCTTTCTGTGAGTCTTCTTCTGTACCCTGAAGGGAACACTGAGACTGGAACTCAGAGGTCCCCAATATGGTTTTAGTTCCTAGGCTTAGTACCGTACCATTTCCCTTTTATTAGAAAGTGTACATATTCTGTTCTGTGAGTGTTCACAGTAAAACAAATGTATATTTGGGGGCACAATGTGATCAAAGTACTATATGTGTGTATGAATGTATATATTTTGTATATATTTACATATATTTATATATAAAATGTGAACGGATACATTTTTAAGACCTTATAGCTGGTGTGGCTCAATCAAAAAAAACAGGAGACAGGCATGGTGGTGCAAGCTTGTACTTCAAAGCACTGGAGAGGTGAAGGCAGGCAGATCCCTAGGGCTCCCTGACCAGCCCTCCCACATGAATCAGTATTTTCCAGGTTCAACGAGAAGAGAGACCCTGCTGAAAATAAAACAAGGTGGTGAGTGAATGAGGAAGAAACCAAAGTTGACCTTTGCCCTCTATATGTTTGGACACATGCATGTAAGTGTAACCACATCCATGTATGCTACCCATAAATATGCACACACACAACACAGACACACACATGTACACACAGACACAACCTTTTAGTCATCTTCCCAAATTCTTTTGCTTTCTCTCCCAAGCCAGCATTACCTTCTGCCACACAGCAAGTCGTGTCTTTCTCTTTTCTTGTCTTCTGGCTCTTGGCACTACCATCTTTCACTTGGATCATTACAGCCAACTCCCAGGCTCTTTCTTCATTCTACTTTGATCCTCTGCTACCCAGTATTCTCCCAGCAACCATGACTTTGTAAGTCAGAACTGTGTCCTTGTCATTTCCCCAAAGGAAAATCACTGAACAAAAGATGTAGTTTTGTGCCACCTCTCAAATTTATACTGAACAGTTTTCCCATGACTCAACAATTCCATTCCTAATTATATATTCAAAATATTTAAAAATAAGTACTAATATGAGACCTAGACACTGTTCTAGTGTCTTCTGTTCTTATATACTGTAAAGATTTGTCACTTGTATTGGTTTAGTAAAATGCTGATTGGCTAGTAGCCAGGTAGGAAGTATAGGTGGGCCAATAAGACTAAGAAGATTCTGGGAAGAGGAAAGCAGAGTCAGTCATCAGCCAGATGCAGAGGATGCAAGATGAGAATGTCTCACTGTTAAAAGTACCAAGCCACATGGCTAACATAGACAAGAATTATGGGTTAATTTAAGTTGTAAGAGCTAGTTAATAATAAGCCTGAGATAATGGACCAAACAGTTTATAACTGTTAAAAGCCTCTGTGTGTTTCTTTGGGATTGAATGGCTGCAGAATAGAAACTTACATCTTCAGCCTTCTCTGCTGCTGTGATAAAACAGCTTGATCAAATTTGACCTCAGTGAGGAAAGGGCTTCCAATTCATCATTGACCAGAAGTCAAGGCAACAGTGATTGATATACTTATATCAAGTCAGTAGCAGAAAGAATAAATGTATCAATACTGCTGCCTGATTGCCTGTTGCCTATGCCTTCTTCCCTTCCAAACAGGTTAGCACGCAGCCCACAAAATGGTACCTCCCACATTCAGGATGAATCTTCCCGCCTCAGTTTATAACAAGACAACCCCATATCCATGACCATAGTCAACCTGATGTAGATGATTCTTCCTTAGGACTGTCTTTTTAGGTGATTCTAGACTGTGTCTATTTGACATTAAAACCATCCCAAAAGTCCACAACAGCAACATGCACACTAACCAAATGGTGAAAGTAACTCAGATGTCTCTCAATATCAATATTCAACTGGGTTAATAAATTATGGTCTACCTGCACAATGGAAACACTCAGCAAATATAATATACACACAGCAAACATACAAAGAGTTATCAGCAAGCCACTTGTGAATGGCTGACAATGGCACTCTGAACTCAGGGGAAAGGCTGAAGCAGAGATTCACACTGAGAATCTACTTGTGGATTCTTTTTCTATCTAAAACATTTCCTCTACTGTTTACTACCTTTCAGATGAGTAAATTAATTTGAAGTTCTAATTTGGAGGATGCACTGTTCTTTGCATGGACTATTTCTTCTTGAATTTTAAAAATATCTTACTCAAAGAATTTATTTCCCCTCCTGGGGAAGTTCTTGTATGTAACAGTATACACAATACCTTCTACATCTACAGTGTTTAGTGCAGCAGAGCTGAATGCTAATCATCATGCCAGTCAGAAGCACTCCACAGAGAGGCAACAACAGATTTCCTCCTCTTTTTATAACCACTTGCTGCATACACATGTACATGGAAGAACTATTGGTACAGAGTAACTAAAAGACTTACTTTGATGATTATTTCATTACTTTTAAATACTTTAGAAAGAACTAATAGAACACTCATTATTAAAGTTTCAAACATATGTAATGTATAAACAACAAGGATTTTTAAGGAGACAGTGATTATTACCTTAAGAAAACATGGAAAATGAATAAGACATCTGAGCAAAAGGGCAAAGATACCTTGTCACCTATCTCTAGACATCTGAAAATATTTGAATAACTGACTGGATAACTTAAAAATTTTAAATTATATTTCTTTATCATGTCTCTGTGTGTTTGTGTATAGGTGTATCTGCATGCACATGGGTGCATATGTGCAAGTCATAAGACAACTTAAAAGAGTTGGTTCTCTCCCTCCAGCATGTAGGTTACAGGAATCGAGTTCAAGTCATTAGGCTTGGCAGTAGGTGACTTTAGCTACTGCCTTTACATCTTGCCAGCTCCTAAAGGCTGACCTTTGAGATAACAATATGCCATGAGATAAATACTTGATAAACAAACACAAGAATGAATAGAGTAGCTTTAGTTTATGTTCTTTGACCAGAGACTTAGTTCTCTCGAGTGCCTTCAACAGCCAGCTCTGTGATTTGAGTTCCATTTAGAAGCTAATGCCTAATACTCACTTATCCACCAATTTCTGATCTGTCCACTTGCTTAGATTTGTACTTGCTCAACCACTGAACCAGTGTTTATTGAGTTCTGATGGTTTGAGGCACGGTTTTGTTTTGAGGGAACCAAAGAGCATGAAATAACCAAAGACACTGGCAGATGTCACAGCATCTGCACCATGTCACCAGTCAACTCAGCCAGTCCCCAGCTGGGGAATAGGGCCAACTGTCAGAACAGGGACATGTTGGTCTTCATCTGCAGAGTGGGAATACATAGGTGAGGAAACGTCTTGAAAGGGAGGGAATATATGAGGCAAGGGAACAGTAAGGACAGTACAGAATTCAGTACTTTGTGGGTTAAAAAAGGGTTCATTAGGACTTTGATAGGAAACCTAGAAGGATTTAAGATTTAAGCATGCATCTTCTGATATAATTCAAGAGTTTTGCAAACTGTATAAACTGTGAACTTGATACAGAAGTCTTGTATCTTGGTTGTAAAGAACACCAACGACTAGAAATAAGGAACTACATCTGATTACTATTATTGCTTTTATAGGATATTGAATTTTTTACATTTCTAAACTCTTGCTGCCCCTATATGCCCTTATAGACAAGCTGTTTTCTGTTAAGAGTCTAAGAGTTACATATGTGGGTTACATGTAGCCTGCTTAAATCTTCAGATCAGACGTAAGAAGAGAACCTTGGTGAACTCAAAATGAACTGAAGCCATGCTAACACTGTCATTAACCCTATGAGGGTAAAGCCCTAATACCCAACGATCTTCTCCTAGGTGTCATTTGCCAGCACTGGTGTATGAAGCACTAGGTTTCCAGCACTGGGATTAAGAGAATACACTCAAACTCTATGATCATTTGTATGATTTTTAAGCTTATAGAGAATTAGTTTGAAATAATCAATATTGGTTATTATTTAAATCCTCAAAATTGTCTCATGAAAATAACTGTCATATTATACACTTTATTTTACAATAAAAAGCCCTTCAGATTTGTAGTAAACGTGGTGGTGCATGGCAGCAATCCATGTACTTGAGAGATGGCTAAAAGATAATCATGAATTTGAGGCGAACTTGGCTTTTTATATCAAGTCAAAGGTGACCTGAACTATAGAATGAGACCCTGCCTCTAAAACCAAAGCCTTTAGCAGAATGATTGACTAACTTGTATAGGATCTGGATTCAATTCCAGCACCATAAACAATGATACATAACCCAGTCTATGACAGAACAACCAGATCCTTTAAGACAGACAAGGTATGCAGATTTGAGTGTATTCAAAAGAATCTGTCTAGGGCCAGGGAGATTGTCCAGCTGTTAAGAGCAGGTACTGCTCTTGTAGATGACTGGGATTCAGTCTCTAGCACTCACATGGCAGCTTGCAATCATATATCATTCCAGTTCCAGGGATCTCTTCTGATCTCTATGGGCTCCTGAACACACGTGGTACACATGCATATGCTCAGGTGCACATGGGAACACATTGAAGAGAAGGAACTGTATGGGGAAATAGCTCTATTTCAGTTACTGAAAATATGTTTAGAGAAGCAGTTGAGCATTAATGATAATTTCCTCATTAGAAAGCAGACTAGTCAAGGATAGAATACCATCTGAGGATCATACACAATATCATTGGAAAGTGTAAAGACACCAAACATGCCTTGGTGCTCTCTCAGGTAACATCACTGTGGTCGCTCCTTAGACTTGCTGCCTAGGGGTCCTCCCATACGAATGTGAGTGTTAAACCCTGGCCTCCAGGTCTATCCCTTTGACCATCCCACATTTTCAATGGCTGCTTCTCCATTAATTAGTATCTTTTGCAGCCATCCTATCAGAACATTTTAATCTTCCCCTTCTCTCCAGGCTTAGCACTTTCTTGTTTGAACAACTTTAAAAGTCCTGGACCCTATAGCTAGCTAAAGTGTTCCTGGATATTTAAAGTCTGAGTGGCTTCTTCTGTTGTTATTGGAAATGTACTACATTCATTTCTCTTTCTCAATGAATGCTATGTTGCTTAGGACACAGTGTTTCTCATGCTGTTCTCATTGGAAGTGAAATAAATTCAAAGTAGTGCTCCCTCTATTCCTCTAGGTAGTACTCCTTCTCTTCCTCTAGGTAGTGCTCCCTCTCTTCCTCTAGGTAGTGCTCCCTCTCTTCCTCTAGGTAGTGCTCCCTCTCTTCCTCTAGGTAGTGCTCCCTCTCTTCCTCTAGGTAGTGCTCCCTCTCTTCCTGCCAGAATAGTAGGTATCTATGAAACCACTAATGAGCTGTTCTTGTGGAACTTTTGTCTCCTTAGGATAGCTCTCCAGCTCTCCAAACATGACTTGCATTTTTGACAACCCTTTTCCAGTCACTACACTATTTCATTTCATTAATCTTTATTTTATTCATTATTTGTGCTTCAGTTTGTATATGGAAGTCAGACACATGGTTCTCTCACTCCACTGTTACTTCCTTTCAGTAAGCACCTGTGCCCAAGGAGCCATTAACTGGGCCTCTCCCTACTTTCTACATATAACTATGCACTTCGATATTTATAGTCCATTCTTTTATTTGTGTGTGTAAGAAAGGTCTCCTAGATCCAGCTGTCCTCAAATTCACAGTGATCCTTCTTCCTCAGCCTCCTGAGTGCTAGGGTCACACACATGCCATGTCTGACCTAGGGTCACACACATGTACTGTCACATCTGACCTAGGGTCACACACATGTACTGTCATGTCTGACCTAGTGTCACACACATGTACTGTCACATCTTGCCTAGGGTCACACACATGTACTGTCGCATCTGACCTAGGGTCACACACATGTACTGTCACATCTGATCTAGGGTCACACACATGTACTGTCGCATCTGACCTAGGGTCACACACGTGTACTGTCACATCTGACCTAGGGTCACACACATGTACTGTCATGTCTGACCTACAGTCCAATTTTGATTCATTTGCCTCTGTTTTTTGTAACTTTTTTTCTAAACGTTTGAAGACTAATAACCATTATAAAATCTCTAAACAACCCACAAACCACGGTGCTACTCAGAAATAGTAAAGCCTTAAAAAATAAAACAATGTGTATCAGTGACAGCCCAGATTGTACGCACTCATCAATTTCAGAATTTGTCACGGATTGCTATCTGCTATGGCCACACAGTCACCTTTAATCTGTTTCCAAAACCCCTGACTAAATCAGTTGATTTTGAGTCACCCTGATTAACTTTGACAACAGTCAGGTGACTCATCACATCAGAAGCAATCTATCTAGCTATTTCATTTTGCTGATTTCCCTGTGGATTTGCAATGGAGCAAAGCTGTGAAGTTCCCACGGGCTGCTTTATTGGTACTGGAAATATTGCTATTTCTTACCTGTAACCTGGTGTGGGACACCAAACACTTTCTTCTACCAGTGTGTGCCTTATTGGGCAGACGTTGTTTTGGAATGGTGTCCAACCTTTGCTCATTTGAACCACTAGCGGCTGTGATGACCTGAAGAAAACCCACACACGACTGGGCTCATCCACTTTCCAGTACGGAAGGGAAAGGCTTATTCTCTTCCCTAAGGACTCACGGCAGTTACTAGAGGAAAAGACCAAGGGGTCCCAGCCTCTCTAAGATTTACAAATAGCTAATGGTTTCTAGGGAAAAGGGCTCACAAGGCCATACCCCACCCCAAGAATGTATAGATAATTAACCCTTGCTGCAGAGGGACATTTTCCTTTCAGTGTGGGTATCTGTGTCCATAAGTAACCCCAATTAATCTCCTCAGTTCACCAAGCTAGACTTGGGTGGGGTCCTAGTTTGCTTCCCTGTTGCCATAACTAAAAACATTCTGACAAAAAACAACTTAGGGGAGGGATGGGTTCATTCAATTTACAGCCTGTAGTCCATAATGAAAGGGAAGCCAAGGCAAGAGCCTAAAGGCAGGAACTGAAGCAGAGACCATGGAGGAAAACTACTTATTTGCTTGTTCCCTCAGGCTTGCTCAGCAACCTCTTTTGTTCATCCTGAGTCCACAGACCTAGGAATGGTGCCACCCACAGTGGGTTGAACCTTTCTACATCAATTAGAAATCAAGAGAATGCTCTCCACAATGCTCCCAGTCCACTCTGATGGAGGCAACAGTTGCTGCCCCCTCTTCCAAAGCATTTCAAGTTGACAATCCAGATTCGCTCTCAGGGGGGGGGGGTGGCTTGTTTCTGTTATTGGGTATATCACTATCTAGGATAAGATGTTTTGTTCACTATGTCTCTTCAGAAAAAAAATCCATACAACAATTTACAAGCCCTGTAAGAGTTATTATGTCTACGTTCTCCAGTATGCTAGACAGTCATTCATTTTCTAAGAATAGAAGTGCATGAATCAGTAAACACATTATATAATCCCTGAACCACTGTGGCTGATGTGGGCCTTCCATGTCTGCCAAGTAAGAAATTCCCTCCTCTTTCTGTTGGCTAGAACAATTTCTGCGATGTCTTCATTACTCCCTAATTGTCTATATAGTTTTTTTTTTTTTTTTGCTTCGTTTCTCTTGTTAAGGGGAGATTTAAAAAATGAGTTCAATAACTCAGCCGTTTTAGATCATCATTAATTTCACGGTTTTCCTCATTCATTAGTGGACCTATTTTCCTGTGGCTTTCTTTTCCCTCTGGGTCTTTTTTTTTCCCTCAAAAAAGGAAGTCTCACTTCCTTTAACCATTTCTTCCCCTTTCCCTGGTCATCCTTCTGTCTCCCCTGGGAACTCAAACAGAATAGTAAGGGAAAATATATTTGATTCCTCTGGCCTCTCCTCAGCCTTGTTTTATATTTTCTGTGAAAAGTTCTGTTATTGTGCTGGCTGAATTTTAAAAGTCTTCCTATTCAAATGACATTTATAGCTAACTTTCAACAGAGAATGCTAACTGTGCTCTCGGCCACTGAAAGGCAACCTACCTTTAAATTAAAATTTGATATTGGGACCATTGTTTTGATATCACCATACATGGTTTCTGCAGCCAGCCTAAACTCCTGATGCTGCCCAGGCTTGGACTTTGTCTCATATTAGAAGTACACCCTCCTCCAGAATTTAATAAAAGCCACAACTCCTTTCCTTACGCCTCTGATATGTGTGATTTTCCAACCACAGAAACCTTGTGTAACAAATGTATAGTACTAAGCAAAGGATGTTTTTCTATTTGATTGTATGAATGTCAGCTTAATGTTCCTGTCTGTAATACTGACTCTTGAGAAGATACCCTAAATTAAATGTGTTTATATACATGGTGGTCTTACCAAAGGGGCCATAAAGATTCTACTTAGAAAATTTCAATATTTCTAAAGGTCAGCTTCTTTCATTTCCTTCTCCCCACTCAGGATAAAATTGCTTGCCTATCAGTTAATATAAAATGAAGTGAAATCTGAAAGCAACTAAAATTTGCCTGTTCTGGGTTTTCATCTGAACTGTCTAGTTTCTATATGCTGGGCATTGAGTAGCTTCCGTAAGTATGCTGCAGTTTTTCAGGCCAGGCTCTTCCTGAGTCAGTAAAGGGAAGTCTAGTTAGTCATATAACATTCCACTTTCCCAAAATAATAAGCACAGGAACTTATTCAAATTAAATGTAGCACTTTAAAAAATAAGGCAATGTACCAAATATGAAATACAATAGTTTTGAAATGTCTTCTCCAAGAGTCAAATTAAATTTCACAACATATATGGGAATTCGACATTATCTCTTCAGGGAGTTGGAGAGATGACTTCATGGTAAGAGTGAGATTATTACTCTTGTAAAGTACCTAAGCTTGGTTGCCAGTGTCCAGAATGAGCAACTCACAACCCCTGTAACCCTAGCTTCATAGGACCTATTGTCTTACTGCCTCAGAGGACATTTGAAGTTGCGTGCATATGCCCACATACAGACACGTGTGCACACATGTGTGTACAGCCACCCTTTAAACAAGTTCTCTTTAAAGAAAAAAAACGTTAATTTTCTGAAGTCTAGGAAACTCTATTGATGTCTTGCCTTATATATGTTTATTATGCCCGTCCTAGGCTTGGATGTTTGTAAACACAAAAGTGACGGCCATACAGAGCTGTGGTGGCTGGTGTGGGTCCAATAGGAACTCGCTAAATTCTTCTCTGGTGCTTTCTCATGGTGGTCAGTAGGAGGTAGGTTTAGTCAAATCTCATGTCCTACATTCTCATAAACATCAAATGTTCTGAGTACAGAAAGATGGTCCAGGAATGCTTGCTGATCTTCCGGAGTTCTCAACAGGTTCCCAGCACCTGCATCAGGTTGCTCAGCAGCCTGTAACTCTGACCTCTAGGCCCCTGAACTTGTGCTCATAACCACACAAGGACATGCATAGATAATTAAAAGTTAGAGTAAAATAAAGGCCTCTATCATGGTGCGCCCACAAATAAGAAGAGTCCCACCACCAGTTCTTTTGAAAGAATACCTGATTTTCTCCTTTCTGGCAGGATCTAATGTCTATTCTTTCCCACAATTCCTCTGACCTCCTGGGCACCATCTTTGCTTACTGCTGGGGTATTCCCTAGGCTGCTGGGTTCCAATCGCCATACATTAACCATGCATTTGTGATTTTTTTTTTTTAGAAAAAAGGCTCTGAACAGAGTTATAAAAGCTTTGAATGCTGAACCACAAAGGAGCAGTTTGAGCACATGAAAGCTAATTCTTGAAAAACCCAAATTCACAGAGATTCGAAGTCACGAGTAGGATGAGCAGAACTCATCAGGTGTGGCAGGAAAGGGCCCCTACCCAGCAGAGCCCTGGAAAGCTGTCGCAGGCAGTGGCTCAGAGCTCTGCCTCCCTCAACCTGTCACTTTCTAAGGCTGCTGGGTTCCGATTATTCAGTCTGCTGAGTTTTTTCATTATAGGTAACTAATGTGTCATTTCTATTTAATGACGGTCTTCTTCCATTTCCTCCTGCAATTACAGTACATGATCAGCCATTTAATTGTGGATTTCAAAAGAAAATGCTGTGTAACAATATTTAGAGCCAGTTTATAGAAACAAAAGATGTCTAGAGCCCCAAATCAAGGGGAGTGTCCCCTTAATGTTACTCATAAATATTCCAATGCGTTTCCTGCAGTGATCTTGGGTTTGGAGTGTTCTGCTGGAAAATATTGGTTGTCAACTTGATAGGACCTAGAATTACCCAGGAGACAAATCTCTGCATGTGTCTGTGAGGCAGTTTCTAGACGGGGTTAGCTGAGAAGGGAAGAGGCACCTTCAATGTGACACTTTCCCACTGGCTGGGGTCCTGACTCCCTACAAAGGACACAGCATTCTGATTCCTGCTTCCTGACTGCAGGGCACTGTGGTCAGATTCCTCACGCTCTAACCTTGTAGCTTTCCTGCAACGATGGCCCATATCCGCAGACTGTGAGTCAAGCATAACCCCCTCCCTCCATTTGCTTTTGTTGGCAGTCTGTCCTGGAAATGAGAAGAGTAACCAACACAGGTGTGGGTTCTCCCACAGTTGGGAAGAAGGCAGTCATCTATCAAGCTGCCTCCTTCTGTACTCCAAACAGCCAGCATCCTACAGTAAGGAGAAACTGCCCTCCTCTCCCTCCAGCTGGCACCTGGACCGTCTCTGCCTACTCCACATTGGTTCTGCTGTCTCCTCCTTTGGAATTTCTCCTCTCTCCTTTATGAAGGTCTGAAGAAGAACATTTTGGTCTCACTGTAGTCTCTGCGCTGCTCATTAACAAATCAACTCAGAAAACACAGCTTCGTCCCATTGCTCAGCCCCTTCCTGCTCCTGCTAGAACTCTGTGTCTAATCCATCCACTGAGAATTCCAGTCACAGTCTTGCACATAATAGAAATTGGATTCACCATTTTTCAATTTCAGTGTATATACGTGGACTCAGGTGTATGGATGTGCACCCTTACAGTGAGTGCCCATGGAGGCCAGGAGAGGGGGCTGGAAAACCTGGAACTGGAGTTGTAGGAAGTTGTGAGCCACCTGGTGTGGGTGCTGGGAACTGAATCCCTATTCTCTGCAAGGGCTGCAAGTGCTTTTAACCATGGAGCCCTTTCTCCAGCACCTGAATTTATAATTTTTGAAAGACAATTATGACTCCAAACCACACACTGAAAACTACGGCAATAGGAAAGAACATTTTACTCAACTACTGTGATTTAATTGTAAATAACCATGATAGTAATCATAATTGAAATAATAGTAATATCAGTACTTAGGAATCATCTTTAATAAAGAAAACATTCATAACTCACAAAGCAGATATAGAATTCTCTCACTCTCATTGTTACTCATAATCACAAGCAATGTACAAATGACACACAGGAATATCTATATTTCAGAATGCTCTGTCTCCTGTTACTCTTCTACTCATTTGCACACCCAAAAGCTAACTTGTCTAGGTGTAGTGTCTCTATCCTGCTCTTTGTTCAACAAACAGGAATGCATACAGGCGTGTATTATATCCATAGCCCACAAAAGCTCAGAGTTTTCCCCAGTTTTGTGAAAAAATAAAAAAATGCATAACCCAGGGGCCATGGAGATGGCACAGTAGGAATCATGCTTGTCTTGCATGAGGGCCTGTGTTAGGTTCTGAGCTCCAGCACCCACGTACAAAGCTGAATGTGGTACTATAGGGATGGAGGCATACGAATCCCTAGGGTCTTCTAGCTAGACAGGTTAGCCAACTGCTGAACCCAGATTGAGTGAAGAACCCTGTCTTTAAAATAAATAAACTAGAGAAGATACTGTAGTCAACTTGTGGACAGACATGCCTGAGAACACAGCAACATCTACACATACACACACATACACACACACACAGAGAGAAACACACAGAAACATACATACACACACATGTATGCATGCATGTGCATGTGGGAAGGCACAGCCCAAAGGCATTATAAATGTATAATGAGAAGTAAGTAGCAGTAGAACTTTGGGTTTGTAATTTGTTTCACTGGTTACATTTTAAACAGATCTGTATGAGTTACTTTCTCATTCTACACTGACTAACTTCAGAAATAGTGTTTTGCCCATCATTTATTTTTTTTTTTCGTTCTGTTTTGCTAGGAAGCCTTCCCTCAGACAATATTGGATGACTCAAAGCTGAATATGTCTCAGAGAGAGGATGTGATCCATCACCATGAGAACAAAGGCACCAAAACAAACCTAAAGACTGAGCTTCATGATGCTCCCATTGTATGATGAATTGAAGTCCATATATCAATCACGCCAAAGACAAGGGAGGCCTTAAAGTCACGCACAACTTTTGACATCTCAACAGGACTTTGTCATCTATAAATGTCATGCTTAAAACCTACACAAACAAGTCACATAACTCACTTTAGCTAAGTTTATGATTTTTGTCTGGGGCCTCCATTCTCAGATACCCTCAGCCATATGTGACCCAAAGTACATAACATGGGTTGGGCAAACTTGTTAGAATACAACTTCTGAGACAGGTGAAGTATCTTGGTGAGTAAAGCTACTTGTTATGAAGCCTGGAAAAAGTGATCCAGGGTCCAAAATGGTGGAAGATGAGAATTGACTTCTGCAGGCTGTCCTCTGACCCCATGGGCTGAGGCAAGGATATGTCCATATGCATGCATATAAACTAAATAAGAATGTAACAAAAGTAACATGAGTTCTTGGTAGGAAAATAAAATGTGGTATGTTAAATCTCTTGGAAGAAGGCTCGTTTAAGATAAACTCTTAAAAGAAGGGAAAACAAGATGAGGCTGGATGTGTTTCCTGCACTCAGACACTAAGCCAAACAGCCTGAGTTTGATTCCGAGACCCAAAAGACGAAAGGATGAACTGACTCCTGCAAGAGGTCTTCTACTGCCACACACAGACTGAGGAGTGGGCATGTAGACACAGACAAATAAATGTAACAATTTAAACAGTGATGGAGTAAAAGAGACCAAAACACCCCCTTCAGCATCTCCAGGCACCCAACACCATCACGTTACTTCCCATAGATAGATAGATAGATAGATAGATAGATAGATAGATAGATAGATAGAGATAGAGATAGAGATAGAGATAGAGATATGGGAACTACACATCTGCAGTTCACTGCTGAGCCAATCAGACAATTCTGAATTTCAGTTGGCTCCCTATAAGATTTTTATTTTTATTAAGAATAACCTGCATGTGTAGTGACTTCCAAAGACTTAAAAAGTAATCCATGTATAAACCTGTCAGCAAATTACAAATATGTTGCATCAGTTTTCAATAGGAAAAAATGTAAGCACATTAATATTTCCATATTACCATATATCTCAAAATTCCCAAGGAAATCTGGCAAAAGTAATCTAGTATTCCTAATAAATCATTGTTAAAGAAAACACTCACCTATATACATGGTTCTTTTCACTCAACATTTTCCTTAGTCCCTGTTTGGATGAAGATACTGCAGTAGCTTGAATGTGAAATGAATGATAATGATCCCCACAGGCTCAGATGCAGGAACACTGAGGCCCCAGCAGGTGGTGTTCTTTGTGAAGTTGGTGGAACATTTAGGAGCTGGAGCCTCCTTGAAGAAGGCAGGTCATTAGAAGAGAGCTTTGCAGTTGTATAGCCTACTCCCACTTCCTGTTTGTTCACTGGGAATGCTGAGGCTGGGCTCCTGCTCCTGTGACCATGCCTTCCCACCATGATAGACTCTATCCCTCTGGAACTGAGCCAGAATAGACCCTTTCTCCCCTAAATTACTAGAGTCAGGGATTTTTTTTTCATAGCAAGCTGGAAAGAAAATGAAGACAGTTACCAAGGGGAATGCTGAAATAATATTATTAGAAAGATGACATCATTATGATAAATCCATAGTAATTTCTACATCATGCCCCATTAAGGTTTCTTTTTACACTAGCCTGGTATAGTGGTATAATTCCTTGTAGACTGTTGTATTAGTAGAGATGAATCATAATTTACCATGGTGCTATGACACCCCTGTTTAAATCACCAGTTCAATGAAGTCTTTTTTCTGTTGTTTGTTCATTACTACACACCGACACTGACACCAACACACACACACACATACACACACACGCACACACACACTTCCCAAAACAGTATCTCCTGCTATTTCTGCAAGCTTGATCTCATAGTGTAGAATTATGGTTAAAATCATTTATTTGGAGGATGTAAAGATGACTAAGTAGATAAGAACTCTTGTTGAACAAGCATGAGGACCTAAATTGGAATCTAAATAAGCCATATAAAATGCTTAACATGATCAAGGGAGAGCTTGTAACACTAGTGCTGCTGGGAGCAGTAACAGGACAATTGCTGGAGCTTGCTAGCCGCCAGCTTAACTACAGTTTCCTTCAGACACCACAAACACACACACACACACACACACACACACACACACACACACACACATACACACACACACACACACGTCTATTTGAAAGTTGGGCAAACTGAAATCACTTTTTAAAGTTACTGGTACATATAGACATTGATACCCATAGAAAATTTTCAGATTTACACCCTGTTCCTGTGTTATCATGGATAGGTAGAAATATTCTTTCCCATACATTTCTGAACCACTGTATATCATAATTTCAGGTGTTATTTTAAACAGTAGATTTAATGCTCATGTTGTTTCGGTCATGTTTAAAGTTATAAAAGTTGACTATTTTTGTTTGAAAGCTATTGATACCTGTATGGAAGACAGCCTAACATAATTATCTACATTTTAGATTGGTAAGTCTGGTGACTATGATTTGTAAGTTTACTGCCAATGCAATGCTCCCCATGGATGACCAGCATTTTCCTTGCCTTTCTGTCTTAAGTTTGTGTTTGATTATAACCATGGTGATCCTTTTTTTTTTTTTTGCCAGGAAGATCACTTTTACCATGTAAATTTGAATGTTTCTATATATTACCCATTTTATTTTCTTCTTTATGCACGGGGTGTTTTCCCTGTAGTCTGTGTGCTACACACATGCAGTGCCCAAGGATGCCAGAAGATCCCTTGAACTACTTTGCTTAGCCATTCTCTTCACCATGATGTATTAAGTAATCTAAAGCCACGAACCAATAAAAGTCTGGCCTCTCATAAGTTTTTCTGGCAGACATTTTATCATAGAAATGTAAAAGTGACTGACATAGTTGTTACTAAATTACCCTGATGGCTTTAGGGATTTTATCAACTAATATAAAATCTAACTATATTCAGTTACATTTTCTGAAAACAACAGTTATTTTTAACCATGATGTTATTATGTACAGCTTCTGTTGTATTCTTTAGTCAGGTTTCCAACATGAAAACCTGAATTATATGTGATTTTTCCATTACAGTGGAACTCAAGGATGACAGATCTATTTGGTTCTGAGCTCTCCATCCATGATTGGCTGACTTCATTGCATTTGCTTCTATGGGAAGACAAGAGGGGAATGGCAAACTAACAAAAACCATCATCATCAACAATGACAACAAAAACAGTCACATCAGAGAAATCAGAGCACAAAGAGAAAGAGAAAATAAAGCCAGGAAAAAGGATAGTATCCCCCACAAGTCTATAGCAAGGCCCCACTTTTCCATTTTAGACTCACCCCCTAACATTCTGTCACTCCCTAGAAGTGCTCCAGATTATGAACTCCGTAATGGAAATATCCAAAATGAAGCTCAAATCTTCACTATTGATCGCTCCCCATGTCCATCTACCAAAAACTGAGCCATTAGGAAACAGCCTTGAGGGCAGTTTAGATTCAAACTCTAATGGATTAGAAGCTCATTTTCTGACTCTCTGGGGGGTTTGTACTTATTTATGACATCTTCAAACACTGTGTTTATGTATGATAACTGTGTGAGTATATGCCACATGTATAAGAGTGCCTGGGAAGCTCCAACAGAGACTTAGACCACCTAGAGAAGGAGTTACATGTATGTATGTGCTGTGCATGATGTTACCTAGCCAGGAGAGAGAGGCAGGGAGATTTTGAGTTGGAGGCAGCCTGAGGTGTGAAATGAGATCTCATTTCTAAACAAAACAGAACAGTTTTCATAAAATGCTAACTGCAGAAGATGTTGTTATAATTACCCCAAGCTGAAAACTACCAAGATATTACCCAAGAGGTTAATAAGTTTATATTCCACTACTGAGTATTATTTATCAGATAGATAAATGAATTTCCAAGTTGCAGCACTATAAAGATAAACTTTATCTTCATGCCTTATGGCCAAACAAATTGATTTTTAAAAAACTGCATTATATCATTTCAGTAACTTGACAATCTTCCAGTAGCACATGCATGAAGAGAGTAAAAGATAAATTTGTGTGGGGCAGGGATCTTTAGCGGAAGCATAGAGGGTTTTCAGAATGCAAGATGGTTCTGTTTGATACTAACAGGCTGCACACGTAGCGTGAACTGTTCCAACCCCAAACACCTTTCCAGTAGGGAGAGTGAATTCTCAGGTACCCAGAAGACTGATGGAGTCAGAGCCAAGTTCAGGCTATGGTAAGAGAACCCCTCTGTACTAATCTCACTCAGTTCTGTGGCCAGACACAGAGACTGCAAAAGTAAACAGAGTTGGTAGGTTGGTGGTTCAAAGCACTGGATGGAAGCGTTTCACTCCAGTTCCTATGATTGCTTCCCATAGGGTACCATACTAACAATTACAAACACAGTTACAATAACACCATATTACAAGGAAAGGAAATGACATCGGGTTTTTTACCATTCAAGTGGGAATGTAGCCATGAGTAAGAGGGAGAAGCCAGGTCAACCCACAATACAACAGACTCATTCCAGAGACATCAGTAGGAGTTTGGGCTTAGCTTAAGAGAGACAGTCAAATATAAACTATTTATGTAAATATTTACATATACAGTTAAAATACACAGAGTCCCTTGTTATGACTCCTTAAAGGGCTTAAGACAATGAATGTTAGATGACTTATAACAAGCAAACTGTGTATATCTAGATTTTACTCCATTAAAATTCTTTGGAGCTAGCAACCCTTAAAGAAGTAGGGGAATATAGCCGATTTTAGGGGTGGCACATGAAGTAAAATTATTCTAGAGCATCCTGTAATGCCAGGTAATGAACAATACCAGTCCTTACAGAATTTGGTATTTTAAAGAGACAAACCAGCAAAACATGGAGACGTCTGAATCACCAAACAAGCACACAAATATTGCACACAAATAAGCACACAAATATTGGATTAGAATCCAAAGTTAAAAAAATCAATATATGTCATGATTCACATTGATTTGATACGTAAGTAAATAAGCGAGGGAAAGGACAAGATTCACTCACAGAATTCAACAGAACGATGGAAGGAAAATGCCCTTCGCGATTAAGCCTGTGTCCTAAATCTTCATCTGTGAGCTATTTCTACTGAATTCTTTTCAAAGACCACATGATGGAAGGGAACAAGGACAGTAACTGTACAGGATACCAAATATCATGCCCAACAACTGATGGAAGGCACCATCTACAGGGATGAATCATGAAAATCATATGTCTCCTTGCTGTATGTATAAAGATGAGCTTTAATTTTACATCTGTAGTTATATTCTTCCAAACCCACAGCACTAATTTATTCTGGGTCTCAAGCAATGCCTGTGGGAAAAAAATTAGCCAAATTCCCACAGAGAACCATCCTAAAAAATACTTGACCAATATCTTTCAAAATTGCCAATGCTATCAAAACATGTGTGAGCATCTGTTACAGTGACACGAATGTTAAAGAGATCCAAAACCTATATATATGTAGAGTGAGATCCTACCTAGCAGGAGTCCAGGAAGAGAAGACAATGTCAGATTGAGTAAGAACAATAAATTTGGCCTGCCACGGTGACACAGGTCTTTAATCCCAGTATTTGGGAGGCAGAGGCAGATAGATCTCCAGATCTCCAGGCAAGTAGAGTTCTAGGCTGGTTTTGTCTACATAGAGAGTTCCAGAGCAGCTAGAGATACATGGTGAGACTCTGTTTCAAAAGTAGTAATAATGAAGTTTTAGAAGGCCATTTAGAATGGGGTTGGGAAGATGGCTCAGCAAGGACCTAAGTTCCAACTCTGAGAGCTCATATAAGTGAATGCAGTGGTGAGTATCTGAAGCCTCTGCACTAGAGGACAGGTAGGAGGCAGAGTCATGACAATCTTCAAAACCGTGAGAGTAAACTAGTCAGCCCTTCCTTGAACAACAAGGACAAAAAAAAGAGACCTTGTTTCAAAAAGGATGTCTGCTGACCACATATATTGAAAGGATCAACCATCTAGGGGACAAAGATTAGCCCGTGTTAGTGGAAGCAACAGTTGTCCATCCATACCAGGAAATGAAAACCATACCCAGTCAAGCAGAGAAAATCCAGCTGGCTCCTTCCTCTGGGTCCAGCTGCAGGTTTCTAGGTGAGCTGCCCCAGTGGGGAGTTAGAAAGAGAGCAGTGGCAGTGATGGTGAGGGCTCAGGCAAAGGATGAGGGTGATTCCCAGTATGGGGGAATAGAGGTTTAAAATTGAATTTGATAGCCGGGCGGTGGTGGCACACGCCTTTAATCCCAGCACTCGGGAGGCAGAGGCAGGCGGATCTCTGTGAGTTCGAGACCAGCCTGGTCTACAAGAGCTAGTTCCAGGACAGGCTCCAAAGCCACAGAGAAAACCTGTCTCGAAAAACCAAAAAAAAAAAAAAATTGAATTTGATTTCAAAGATTTTACGTGCACAAGGTATTAAGAGCTGTGTCAATGAGTTAGACTTTAAGTTATACGATGGTCCAAATTTTAGTAAGGTGAGTCAATGGAAAGCTGTAAAATAAATGGTAGGATATGGATAGTAACACACAATTCAACAGAGCAGTGATTAGCAAGAAACAAAGTCACTTAACCTTCCCACCCTACCAAGGTGAACATCTGATGAAGTAGTTACTGAATAAAAGAAATCTGAGATGTGCTACTGTCCTTATCCATCAGGAGCTGTGACTGGGCCTCAGCTGTGATGAAAGAGATGCACAGCAGGACCTCCTTTTATTTATTAATACCAAGAAGCTATTATTCAACTCAGCATGGGCCACTGGGTATAACGGCAGCGACTTGCTGCCCATTCGCCTGTTTACAAAGCACACTGGAGGACAGGCCTCAGCCTCCAGTGACATTCTCCTTGACATCTCACTCACCTGCTTTTCTCTCCTCTCATCTGCCTCTGAGAGAGTTTGACCACTGAGGAGTAGATCAGCTTAACAGTAGCACAGTTGATGCAGCTGCTACCGTCTACCTACATAAGCCCTCCACATGAGGAGGAACTCAAAGAGTGTGGTTTTTCCAAAGGACAGCTGACCAATCAAAAAGTTTCTGAGAAAGGCAATATTACCTCTTCCTGGGACCCAAACAGCAACTGTTCAATGTCAGAAAGCTAGGAGACACTGACATTGACAGAACTTGATTTCATTTCATTTTGGGGAAGAAGAAAAAAAAAATCAAAAAAAATTTCCAATGTTATTTTAAAAATTATTTTTGAACATTTCATATGTGTATATATACTGTATTTTGATCATATTTACCTATACAACCTTCTCTCATCTCCTTTGTCCAACCCACTGACTCCTTCACAGATAGTCCCCAATCTACTTTCATGCCTGCTGTCTGTCTGTCGCTGTGTCTGTGTCTCTCTCTATATATCTGTCTCTGTCTCTGTCTGTATGTCTGCCTCTGTGTGTGTGTGTGTCTCTGTGTGTATATTGCTTACAAGGTCATGGAGAATTTACCAGTGTCTATACCACTGAAGAGAATCTCTCTCTCTCCCTCTACCAGCATCTGTTAACTGCCAAACAGCTCCTTCTAGAAACCTTGTCTTATAGTAGATGGCAGGTGCTGCAGAGGCAAATGACTAAGCACAAGGACTAAAAACAACTGCTCAAGGGGACAATTGCATCACCTCACTCCAAGGCTCAGCGAACATCCCTGGGTCCAACTGCATCACCCAGTCCAAGGCTCAGTAGACATCCCCAAAGGGGCATGAAGAGTTTGTGGAGGAAGACTTCAGAAGACTGTCTTTGGTTCATGACCTGACCACACTCAGGAACTTGTTACGGCCTTGGTTACCTGTACAGACCCACACAAGATAGAGCCTCTCAACATTCCAACATGGATATGGAAGGTTCATGAGGCCCCATCCCACCCTAAGAATTACCAGTCACTAATGTTTTACATTTTAAAATAATTTCAAACTTCAAAATTGCACAAAAATGAAAATGGCAAAAATAATACAATAATACATTTCTGATTTCACTGTTAGTATTTTGTTCTCTTAACTATGTGTCTATGCTCTTTTCTGGTCTGAACCATTCAACTATGATATATGGCGTACCTCTCTGCCTCTTATACTTCATGAATATTTCCTGGCGATGGGGATGTTCTATTACACTCCACCAGTACAGCTGACACTCTCATAATTTACACTAATTCTGCACTTTGTCTAACTCACCATCTATTTCCCCCTTTTGTCAGCTGGCCGAATAATGTGCTTTAAAGATTTCCAAAAGTTCTTTGAAGCTTGATCTTCAGAGGAGAAAAGACAATCTGAACAAGCACACATCAGAAGTTGTGGAGAATTGACTCCACAGGATGCCAAGGAAACCTATGCAGCCACAGAGCATCTTTATCACCCCAACCTGTGTCTTGCTACAAAACCAAAAGTTATAAGAAGGTGATAAAAAAAAGCCAAATAAAGATACAGAAATATGACTTTAGATAGCTCCTGGTATAGCTGGTCTTCTTGGAGGACTTTCAATTAGTACGGTAATATTAAATATTTCAGGGTGTGTTTGTCCACAAAGAAATCCAGGTGGAGTCCACGATTCAATTCAAAGCCAAGCACAAAACTGCATTGCTGAAATTCAAGAGCACAGAGGGGTGGCTCAAGCTAGCAATTCTTCGTCATACCTAATAACAACTTTTTCAGTTGTCTGTGAGTGTGTGTGAGAGAGAGAGATGGAGGGGAGGTAGGAAGGGAGAGAGACAGACACACACACACACACACACAGACAGAGACAGAGAGAGAGGCAGAGAGAGAGACAGAGACACAGAGAGAGAGAGACAGAGAGAATGGTGTATACATGGTGTGCTTGAATTAAAACGAGGCATTCCTTCATCATTCTGCCTTCTACTTTTGAGGGATGGTCTCCTCTGAACCTAGAGTTAGTGTTTATCAGCTAGGCTGTATCAAGCAGCTCAAGATAATGGTCTCACAGCTTCCTGTTGCACCACAATGAACCCTTAGCTCTCTGGAACTGTATGACCAAAGAAAGCCGTTCTTTCCTACATCTTTTTGGTCACCATGTTTTGCCACAGCCACAGAGAGCTTATGAAGACACCCAGTGCTTCTCTTTGCCCTTCTGAGGCTCCCTAGAGTCTGCCTTGAATGCTCTCTGAGTATGAGCATAACTCATCTTGTAGTATTTCAACCCACATTTTCAAACTTGAACCAACTTTTTGAGGATACATTAACTTCTACAAGTGAAGTACAGTTTCAATATAAAACATAATCACCAGCAAAAGTGGACTTATCCTGAATCTGTGTGTAATTAGCTGTGGGGGCCAAGAACTTACATGAAAAGAAATAATATAAGAGAAACAAAAGACACAACAACCCTCGATGATGGAGCAGAGCCACCAGGAGGCTGCCCATCTGTCTGCATGGTTTTGGAGCATCCCTGACAGGTGGCAGATACATGGAGTGATGACCTCTGGAGATCCCCTTCCTGAACCTGTGAATAGATGAAACTGAGGAAAGCAAAGTTAATAGAGTAATTAATTCCTCCTCTGATTGTGTCTCCTCCGTCTCTCTCCCTGGATATTTAAAATAATTGTATTAAAAGGGAGAGCAAGGCTTTTTCAGAATAATTACCTCTGTGTTTTGATTGGCTGTTCTTCAATACAGGAGGGAAAAAAAGACCCCTGTTCTCAAAAGAATGTGATGAGGAGAGATGTTATTAGATTAATTAATTCATCGCTGTGATTATTTCTTGTTCGTTAGCACAGATGTGGGGAGAAGAAAAGTTCAAAAATGGAGCTCATTGTATTTTTGTTTCTGAATTGTGTTTTACTGAGAAACTTTTGCAAACTGACTCTAAAAGGGAAAGTCTGTGAATTTCTTCAGTGTGATTTCTATTATAAAGTAAAAAATAAAAGATGGTGCTTAAAATTGTAATCTGTAGTTTCAGGTGAATGTTTTTATATCCTGTTTCCCAAGTGCTTAAATTAGGCTAACCAAATGTTCATTTTGAATTTCTGTCTTACTTTTTCATGTATGATGGGAGAAACACAAGATGTCACCTCAGGAATATAGGCATTTCTAAAAGTAAGTGCAGTCTGGACTGTTGTCAAAGTCAGAGGAGAAGTTAGACCCTCCTCTTCAGGAATGTGGATTCTTTCCGGATATTTATTAATCAAATCAACATGTGTTCTTCTCTGTGTTAATCTGTAATACAGCCAAAATTGTAAATAAATAAAGCAGAATTGTTGCTCTTGTTGGCAAGAGCAATTTGCCAACATTCAAGCAAGATGCATGTATGGAGCCAATAACCACTCATAAAATCATGGAATGTAATGATTTTCAGTACTATAATACTCAGAGCTGGAGATGTGTCTTGCCTGGTAGAGTGCTTATCTAACATATAGGAGGTCCTGAATATGACCTCAGGTACTACAGTCTGAGCATGTGGTGTATGTTTGTAACTCCAGCACGCAAGAGATGGAATTAGAAGAATTAGGAGTTCAAAGTCATTCTCTGCTACAAAGTGAGTTAGAGGCCAGCCTGGTCTGCCTGAGACCTGATTTTAAAAAAATAAAAGCATAATACTCAAAGTGCAGATCTAGGGAAAAGATGATCTCATTTGAAAAAGAGAGTGTGAAGTTCACGCATTGCCACGGTTCCCCTAAGACTCCTAGATAGTGTATGCTTTTTACTATAGATGTGATGGGAGGTGGCATGGAGTCTTCAGAAGGTGAGGTTTAGTAAGAAATACTTAGCCAAGGCACTGGGCTGGTTTTCAGTGGACACTGGTTAATCTTCTTAAGATCATTCTTACGAGAGAGTTAGTCTGACCTTCTTTGGTCTCACTATGCTTCCTGCCTTGCTGTGTAATCTCTCACTCTTGTGCATTCTCCTATAACTCTGCTTTCTGAGGGGATGTGATTCAGCCAAGAGCCCTTTGCAGAGCCAGTGCTAGATGCAGGGGAGAACTGGGCTGCGGTAAAATGTGATCGCTCTAAATAAGAGTGAGAGTAAAAATAAACCACACAAGTTCAACACCCGCTGTGACTCTGAGCAATCCAGTTGCCCCTCTTTCGTCTCTGGTTGCTTCTTCTAAATGGCTTCGCTTTCCAGATTTGAGCAGGTGTGTGGGGTGGGAGAGAGTTGGCACATCTATGTAGGGTCTGTGCCCTTTTTAAAAGCACATTTCTAAGTCCCCTAACATTAGCAGCTACTCGAGGCCGTTCTGACAGTAACAGATGCAGACCTGAAGACAGGGGAGTCAAGGGTGTCGAACATGAACAGAGGAATGCAGAGATCACGGTGGCCAAAAAGCTTCACGGAAGACATGGGAAAGTTGCCCATCATCTAATGACATCATGAGAATTTAATGAGGTAAAGGTAGAGAAAGTGTTTTGAATCGTGGAGAATTTGATAATAGCCATTATTACTTCCATGTTGATTAAATATCTTCTCCTTGAAGTGGTTTTTAAAATCCCTATAATTACTTATATTAGCAATACTATTTTAGGAGATCTCAAGGCTTCCTTCCATGGAAGTAAATATCAGCATCATCCCTGGGCATGACACAGGCTGAGAAATAAGCAAACTGAACAAGAAAAATGTGATGGGATTGGGTAGGTAACACATTAAACATTATTGGAGGAGGGGGTCAGGCTGGAAGATGACTCCATAGATAAGAGCACTTACTGCACAAACGTGAGAACTTGAATTCTAATCCCCAGCACCCAGGTAAGCCTGGGCATAGCTATGAGTCCCTGCAAACTTAGTGATGTGGGGGGCAGAAATAGAAGGTCCTGGGAGTTTGCTGGGCAGATAGCCTTGCCAAAATAGCAAGATCCATGATCTATCTCACGAAAACAAAAATGAAGGCAGAAAGTCATAGAGGGAGGTAGTTGATGCAGTTCTCTAGCTCCCACAAACACACATATATGATACACACATGGACACAAGCACCCAAACCATGACAACCACAAAATCAATTTAATGGCGAAACTTGTAAAGTAGCCTAATAGATATTACCTAAATTTTCATACAGAATGGAACTTCTGATTCAAGGTTGTATATTGTACATCCTGAGGCTAAAACAGAAGGGGGTGAAAAACTCAAACTAATCCTTACATTTTCTTGGTCATTATCTATGAAGAGCAGAACAGCCTACCTAGGATGACTCTGCCCACCAAACCTCTCTCCCATTCTCTCTCTCTCTCTCTCTCTCTCTCTCTCTCTCTCTCTCTCTCTCTCTCTCTCTCTCTCTCTCTCTCACACACACACACACACACACACACAAACAGAAGAAGAAGAAGAAGGACACATTCTGAGAATGGGGCAATTTTCCTGTGTTCATGTGGGAACTCTTGGGATGGACAACCTGGCATTGTGGTGTTGTCTCTGCTCATCCACTAGTGACACCATATGGTGCATCCTTGGCAGGAAGGCTCTCATAAGCAACTAGACAGAAAGCGTTCCTGAAAACTTTCAAGTCTTAGTGCCACAGTAGGGAATTCCCATAGAAGGTGCCATTGTAAACATAACTTTGTTCCAAACGTGGAGAATCACATGGTCCCTGTGCTGACCTGTTCTTATGTTAACTTGACACAAGTGAGTGTCTTGTAGGAAGAAGAAATCTTAATCTAGAAAATGTCTCCATATGATTGGACTGGGGGCATGTCTGTAAGACATTTTCTTGATTTATGATTGATATTGGTGGGCCCAGCTCACTGTGACCTGTGCCTCTCCTGGGGAGGCGGTCCTAGATGGTATAAGAAAGAAGGCCAAGCAAGCCATGAATGAGCAAGACTGAGTATCACTCTTCCAAACTCTCTGCATTAGCTTCTGCATCAAGCTTCTTGTATTTGAGTTGCTGTATTGATTTTCCCAGGAGTGGAGTGGGAAGTGGAACTGTAAGGTGAAATAAACCCTTTCCTCCTTCAGTTGCTTATAGCGTGGTGTTTTCTCAGCTGTAGAGTTCTACAGCTGTGGGAACTCTAAAGCAAGAGATAGAAACCAGAAGGCCAGACTGCCTTTAGGCTTGAGGAGAAGGAGCAAAGGCTTAGACTCAGAAACCTGGAGTTGGAGGAGACTTGACTGAAATAAAAAAAAGTCTGTCATCCTAGCAGTAAGAGCCAAGTTGGGAAAGGGGGCTTCAAAGTCATTGACTCCAATACTTACCAACATACACAAAGCTTCTGGTACTTCCAAATATTTGTATAAAATATTGAACACAGCAGCTGGAGAGATCTCTCTATGTGTTCAATGTAATTTTGTGTGGTAGTCAACGTGATAGAACATAGAGCCACTTTACTGGGTGTGTCCATGGGGTATTTCCCAGATAATGATAATTAGGATGCATTGATTTGCCCTACATTAGCCCGGATCAGGACTTGAACTGAAATCCTAACCTTCATTGAAAAGAAAAGGGATCTGAAAACATATATTCATTACTCCCTGCTTCCTGACAGACTGCATCCCTTTGATGTATAGGCTGAACTAGACCCTTCCTTCAAATTGCTTTGTCAGGTCAATCAGAAAAGTAACTAATATTTTTGCTTTCCTATATATTCTTTTTGATATCAAGGAAAGGATATATGGAAAACTACATCATTTCATTTTCACTTTGAATAATAACTCAGAGGAAAACACAGGTGTGTGTGTGTGAGAGAGAGAGAGAGAGAGAGAGAGAGAGAGAGAGAGAGAGAGAGAGAGAGAGAGAGAGAGAGAGAGAGAGAGAGAGAGAGAGATTCTAGCTAGATCCTATCTTCTCCAGGAAAAGAGAAATATAGTTTCACTGAATTCTACCAGAGCGTGGAAAGAAAATCAGCTTCCAACATGAGTATTGAACATATTTTATGAAAACCCAAATGGTTGGTGGTAGTTATTCAGGCTGTTTGATATTCTTTGTATAGCACTTCCCACACACTGATGTCCGATTTTAAAGCTGTTCTCCCTTTTTTCCTTTGAGACTCCCACAAACTTCTATAGTGGAGTTTATCCATTATTGTAGGGATGCTTGGTGCATCAGGAAAAGAACAACAGCATAGAAAATCTCTATCCTAACCATGGCCAAACAATAGAACAGAAGGTGTTTTTCTGAACTCTGAACAATGGGCAGGAAAGGATAATTTCAGTGTGGAGCCAAGCAGTTTTGATTGACAACAACATAAATCAGCTTTGACAATGCACCTAGTTTGCCAAGTTCACTCATTCATCCAAATTAGAAAATAGAAGCTCGGGAGCCAGGTACTCGCTATTGAAGAATAGAAGACATGTTTGGGGAAATTGGCTTGTGTGTAATGTTGTAGACAGGCCACAAAATGATGTAGGCTCTGGTTGAGCTGTTTGCAAAATCATCAACTCTCTTTGTTTGGGTATGTGATTAAACTTCTTCTCTTCTTTTTCTTATTTCATATATTGGTTTGTGGGTAGGAATTGGTAACAAACTAACGTAGGATTTGAAGTTGGAGACATAATGCTGAAAGTGGAGTTGGCATCACAACACTGAGAGCAGAGTTGGAAAAATTTGCGCTGTTTGGGAGCAGGGAGTGAAGTTTGGAGAGTAATTAATTCATCTAACACAGATGCCAACCCCTGGGATTAAATGATTACTGCTACAGCAGAAATGATATTTGCACGTCCCTTTTAACCACCCAGAAGTTTGCAAAATAGGAGGAGAATAGTAGCAATATTCAATATGATGTTTAATCAAAGACAACCCTCTCTGGATGACACTTTCCCTGCCTATAAAGACAAATTGAAGAGAAAATATATTCAAAGTTTGACACTCAAAGGGTCTTATAGTTCTCCCCAGGAAGCCACTGTATGGTTATATAGACACCTGGACTGGAAGAAGCTAGATTACTTCAGTGACCTTTGCAGGTTGAAAATGTCACCTGCAAACATGCTGGCACATGCCACTTATTTCACTGGGTTGGGACCCAGCTTTTCCCATCTCCTTCTAGTGATATTGCTTAAACCATGCAAAAACAATTGCCACCCCTTTCTCGGTGATTGCAAACTCTAGCTATATCCTTTACAATAGTTACAGGATTGTTTTTGAAAACATCAAAGGAAGCCATGCCATTCTTTTGTCTTTTGATGCTTTATATTAACAAATGTTTGATGTAGAATTCAAAGTGTTTCATGATCCAATTCTAAAATACCTTTCAGCCCTGTCCTGGAAGTCAGAAGACACTGTCGAGTTCCTAGGTGTTTCCCGAGTGTTGGTAACAAGCAGCTTGTCCTTGGAGTGATCTTTCTCCTTCAGCGAGCACTCTTACTCAATGCCAAGAAGGAAACCAAGGAAGCAGGGAGGGAAGAAGGAAATGGGAGACCCCAGTTTACTTCACAATCAGTAATTCAGCTTTTCCTCTTAATGTTTTAATTTCACACCCTTTTTTAAAATATCATTTTTCTCTCAAATACAATAGACCACTACCCTTTGGTACTCCAACTCAAAGTCAGCTTTTGATCTCTGCTTTATGATCACTTGAACTACAGTTGTTATTGCTTTAATAATTTTGTATAATAGTTAGCAATATCCTAGCCCACTGTCTCTGGAGATCTACATGCCCATGGCTTCCCTGGTGCTGTCAAAAAGTAGCTACAGCGTGAACATGCTGGGGTGACTGCTGATTTTAATGATAACTTAACACAAATTACAATCATCTGGAAAAGGAACCTCGACTGGGGAATTCTCCTAATTGCCTTGGTTGATTGGCAAGACCCACCCCAAATGTGCATGGCACGTTCTGGTAACAGCCCTGGTAAGAAAATGGCATAGCAGAAGGAGCATGATTTGCCTTTTGCTTGCTTGGCCTTTGATTTTGCCAAAAAGCTGATTTACGCTGTTGGTGATTCCTTCTGATGTCAGAGCCAGCATTTCCAGGCCTCCATTGTTGACTAAGGACCAGCAGCTCTCAGGAATCCTCCAGGTTTGGGGTGCCAGATTGGATTGTTGAGGCATCCAGCATGGATTGAGTAACTGTTGGATTTTCAGCCTCAGCAGTGTGAAGCCTCCACCACGGGATGCACCCAGCTTTGAGGACTCAGAAAGAACAAGGTTCTTAGCTCCTCAGATGTAAGACCACTGTAGTTATTATTTCACTGTAAGCTGATTTAATAAATTTCTTCATGCCTATGTGTGTATACACACATCCTGTCAATTCTCCTTTAAAGAACCCTGCCTGACTAACACAGATGGCTGCACTGGGGAATAGAAGAGCAGACACGAGTTATGGCACAGAAAGGCATCCTTCCTTTCTGTTGCCAGATGAACCAGCACAAAGTAATTGCAGAATATGAATTATCAGATGTTGTCAGTTTGATCTATACTTTCTTAACTGCAGAGCTCTTCAAAAATCTTCTATGGTCATGAGATCTATATTGAAATTTGGAATTCTAAAGAGTTTTAATCAGAGATGGACCTTGGGCCTGATGTAACATAAGGGCTGGATGTAGCAGGAAAAAAATATAGCCAAGAGAAATGAGATCATATCCACATAAACTTTATGAAATCCCAGCTTTCTCCTCATGTCATCCCACATCAACCCCCATCTCCTCAAGAAACATCTTTCTCTAGCAGTATATCCAACACTTGACTCACATGCCTCCCACAGAACTATAAACCTATGAGATTTTGTTGTTGATGATGCTATTGTGCGGCTTGCATAGGTGAATTTTAGTAGATTCTAATGCTGTTGCAAATGTGAGGGCTGGATATTTCTGCCAGCATATCCCAGGAAAGATGGAGCTCGTCTCATTCTTGAGCCACCCCTTTAATAACCAATCACCTTCTGTTAGCTCCATGCAACCGCTTCTTCCTGTGAGCCAGCTCACGCTTACTCCAAGGAACTGCTCAGAATTACAGGAACAATCTCTTTGTGGATATTCTGGTAACCCACCCCAGGAGTCATTGGAGGGGTGAAGACTTGTAACATATCATCCCTCATCACTGCATCATCACAGCACTGCTGAGAACATCAAATTATGCTTTAAAATTTGCAAGGTTATCAGTAAGGCCCTAACTAAGAGGATAAAGATGTATGTAGTATGCTCACTGGGAATTTTTTTCATAACACAACATGGAAAAATGCTACAAAATTTATTGCTAGCTTGGATGGCTTAGGTATGTCTCAGTTCCTCATCTTGATATCTTACCACACTTCTTTAAATATAAGAAGGAACCCTATTGCTCCTTCATAACCTAGTCTAAGGAAGCTTACTGTTTATTCTGTCATTGTATGTTAGAAGTATATTAAGTCATTTTTTATAATATAGGAGTCCATAGTTAAGAGACGTTGCTTTGCGTTTGAAGGATTGAAATAGTTCATGACCATGTCGTTTGATTTTGTGCTGGATGCATTTTGTGTTACGTGATTACCATACATCTGTGCAGACAAAGATGGAAGGTTATGGCTTAAAAGCGGTGTGTTGGGTGTCAGGTTGACAAGGGATGGAGTTGTGATGGGTAGCATTAATTGTCAGCTTGATGGACTCTGTAATCCCCTAGGAGACTAGTGTTCAAAATCACGTGAGAGATGATTTATCTTCTATGTGGATCTATGAGAAATTTTGCTGATGCGGTTAACTGAAGTGGGACAACTCGCATTAAAAGTAGAAGCCCCATTCCCTGAGCTTGAAGAAAAAGGAGAAAATGAACTGAGCTTAGCATCAAATGATAGCTTCTCCTTGAAAAATACAATGTGATTAGCTTCCTCATGTCTCTGCTTCTGTGACTTCCCCACCATGATGCACCACAACATGTATGGCAAAATAAACTCTATCTTTTAAGTAAGCTCCTTTTGTGAACTTTATCACGGTGATAGGAAAAGTAACTAAGTCATGTATCAATCACATATGTTCCTCAATCATTTTACTCAAATAATGCCACAACTGCAGCATCACTTAACGATAAATATTTTAACAGAAGATTCTAGAATCTATTTTGGTTAATATTTGATGTAAGGAAACACATGGAAATTAGGTGTAAAGTTCTGGAAACAAGTCTTAAGGCTGTTTGCTATGATAAGACCTCAGGCCAGAAATTCCCTCTGTGAGAAAGTCTACCATCTCTTGATTCCTGTGGGGCACACAGACTCATGTTCCACCATATGACAGAGACACAGTTGGCATCCATGTAAAGAAAGAAGAAGCAGTCTGTGTTGTAGAAGGAGATATGGAGACAGGCATGGACAGCATTCAAGAATTAAAGACTACACAGTGCACAGGAAACGAAAGTGAGACTGGAGTCAGAAGGTGGAGGCATCTGAAGAGAAACAGTGCGGGTATCAATGGCTCTGTCTCTGTGTGAGGTTCATCTCTTCATGAGGCCGCACTGATCATTTTAACTGTCACCTTGACACAACCTAGAATCATCTGTGAAGACGGTCTCAACTGAGCAATTATCTGGATCAGGTTGGCCCATGGGAAGATGTGTGTGGGACTGCCCTGAAGTTACAAAGGTGTGGCTCATTGTGGGAAGTTCTATTTCCCACGCAGAGGGTGTCCTGGACAATGTAAGACAAGAGAAAACTCAAGGAGAACAGCAAGCAAGAAGAGACATATGAATGATTTCTTTGCTTTGGTTATGGATGGCATGTGACTAGCTACTTGAATTTCTGTCTCAACTTCTCTGAAGTGATGAACTATAATCTGGAATTTCTTCCCACAGTTCCTTTTGGCCAAGGGGTTTCTTATCACATCAGCAAAAATGAAATCAGGACAAAGCCTTTGATTTCTCTGTGCAGCTCTGCAAAGGAACAAACACTTTGCCATCTCTTTTCTTACCACAGCCTTCCACAGAGAGAGAAGGTGACTCCAAGTATCGTCCCCAAGGAGCCTTCTACGATCCTGTACTTTCTCTTAGAACTCCAACAGATGAGGGGAACTCGTGACACGATGGAAGCCACTTGGGAAGGACTTTGGAAATGCCCTGTGAAAGTCACCAGGAACGTAGTCAGAGAATTCCCACCCCGAGTGTGGAATGGAGAGCTTGTCTAAGAACAAAATCAAAACCAAACAAAGCAATAGTCCTCTAAGGCCAGTAATTTTTTCTGACTAGAGAAAAGGCAGTGCAATTAGAGGCGTGCACAGACTGTATTCCAAAGATGACAGAAAACAAATAAATAAGATTAGGCTTTACAACCTTTAAAAAGGTAAAAGGAATTCCCCTTTCTTAGGTTGTACTGAGAGTGTTTATAGGACAGGTTTGTCCTATGGCCATGATTGACAGATCCCTTACCTATGCACACATGATATTTTAAGACAAATTTTTACAGAGCCTTACTTATTGTCATGAGTGTGTATGTGTTTGTAGATTCACACACACACATATACACATACACAGACACATACATGTGTTTTGCCACCCTAAGAGGCCAGAAGAGGGCTTCAGTTACCTTTAAGCTGGAGTTGCAGGCAGTCATCAGTTGCCTGGTGTAGGTCCTGCAGACTGAATTCTAGTTTTCTGCAAGAACAGCCAGTGCTTTTAATCACGGAGCCACCTTTCCAACCTCAGGACTATGGCTGTAGTAAGAGCATACAACCTATGCACCGTGAGGTATTTCTAACACACACACACACACACACACACACACACACACACACACACACACGCCTTTGTTCTAAGTATCTTCCTTTTGCAATGCAAATTGTCTTGACTTAGATTGCCATTTTCAAACAACGCAATCCTTGTAGGAAGGTTCACTATCATCCTAAAATAATTAGAGTCAACAAGATGCCAATCCCTCTAGAACCCATTGCCTTTTTTATGGAAAGTTCTCAGATCCCATAAGCAAAGCCCTTTGATTGAACCTTGAGAACCTGACACACTCAGAATGCAAAACATTCTTCTTTAAATTACTTTTGGCACTGAATGTCACCTACTGTTTTCCTGAAGTGATTCTTGGCAACATGTGCTTGCTCTGATGGAAAAAATTAACAAAGGATTATTGCTCCCTGTAAGTCGATTAGGCGGAAGAAAAATTAGTTTCTTTTTTTTCCCTTTGCTATCTACCAGCTTCATTTCTAAGACAGCATGGATAGGTATGGTATTATGTAGATGAAAAAATACTGGAAGTTTTCCCATCTTAGATGATAGATGATATTAAGGCCTTGTTTCAGTCTTATCTCATTGAAACTGAGTTTTGAATGTCTACTTGATGTAAATAAAATCAGGAGGACTTACCAAATGCATGAATTGTATAATAAAGAGAAGTTAGATGTGTGTGTGTGTGTGTTGTGTGTGTTTGTGTGCCCATGTGTGCGTGAGAGATAGAGAAGACAGACAGAGAAACATACACACAGAGACAAAGAGTGATGACAGAGAGAGAGAGAGAGAGAGAGAGAGAGAGAGACAGACAGACAGACAGACAGACAGACAGACAGACAGAGTACTATATTCCTTCTTTTCTGCACATAAAATGCTTTCACTCACTGCAGCTAAGGGAAAGAAAAACTAAAGCAGTAAATCTTCTTACAAGGTCCCTCTAGGAGCTAGCTCTATGTTTATGTGACAATACAATGCCTTATCTCTAGAAATACTTTGGGTTCATTAACTAGGATCATGACCCAACACGAAAGAGACAAGCTTTTGTTTTCCAAAGCAGCCAAGTGAATGTTATTAATTGCTTTGCTGAGCAAGCGTGTTGTCTGTGGACCAGTTACACTTTAGAAATCAATGGGAGTAATTTGCTTATGAGGTGTCTGGAAAAACTTGTAACAGTAGCTTGCATCATAGCAGGAGAAATAAAGAGCTAAACTCTTCAATTACATTGGATAGTTGGGCTACATGCGTAATTGTCAGAATTAAGTTTAATCATGAACTCATACCTATACATGAATACATATATACATCAAACATTAATAAATCTCAAGGAAATCAAACTCTTTTTTTCCAAAACCTTCACTTTTAACACGAAACACAGTCTGTAAAGATAACAGAGTCCCATAAATACAAGCAGAGTCTCCCATCCATCTACCCAAAGGATCATAATAAAAGTGTCTGGAGCTAAAAAGGTCCAGGGCACAAAACGTGGTTAAGGGAGACTGGGAAGAAAGGGAAAAAAGAGAATAAAGGTTGATTCTTGATGTTCAGAAGCACGGAAGCCTCTGGGTTAAAAGGTGCCTGGTTCGAAAGGTCTGTGTTTGATACTGTGAAATGAAAGACACTTTGCAAAGGACCCAGCACAAAAATGCTGCTTATCCTTGGACTGTGAAATTCCTAGACCATTCCTTCCCTGTGATGTTCCTAGGATCGCCAGCAGCTGCTTCTAGGTCAACAAAGAAGTGGAGAGATATTGTTTTTATTTTATTCCACATGTTCTGATCTGTCTTGAATAACTCTTCGGGGAATGAGCTAACATGAAGTTAGCAGGCAAAAAAAAAATCTGGATGGTCAACATAGTTTGAGACGTTCTTAGAAGAAAAGAGCAGGGTATTAAAAAGTTGAATAAAAATAATCGATGAATAAATAAGCAGGGAATTTTCAAAATGTTATTGCTCTTCTTTAAACATTTTAAAATGTTAATTTTAGGAGATTGATTATTTTTATTTTATGTCTATAAGGATTTATCATGCCTGCATGCATATACTTTTTTACGTACATTTCTGGTGCCCAGAGAGACCAGAGAGGGCATCAGGTCCCCAAGAACTGGAGTTACAGGTGGTTGTGAGCTGCTATGTGAGTGATGGGAGCCAAACTTCTGTCCTCTGCAAGAGCAGCCAGTGTTCTTAACACTGGTCCTTCTCTGTGGCCTCTCTTCAGACATTTGTAGTAATGGTTATAATTGTGTCATATTTCTCCTGTTTGTGTGATCCTTTCCACCTGTTGTTTTCTACACATGGCTGTAGAGGTCTACTGCTGATGTTATTGGAGATGGATCCAGAGAAACATTGGAATGTTGCCATTTGTATAGCTTTGGGTAACGAGTGCCAAGGACTGGATATGAAAGGTAATGATAGGTAGTCAGAGAGGTAAACAAAAATAGAAATTTGACCCACAGCTTGCAGCAACTGGGTCAGAGGCAAGTGTGTTATCTGTAACAATTAATACAGTAATTAAATAATGACTTACTGGACTAACATAATTGATATAGTGATTGATAACTAATAGTTTGCTAGCTTTAGAAGCCAGTCAAGAATGTCAAATGGTATCAAGTGAATGGTGTAGTGATCAACCCAAACTGGTGGAATATGGATTAAGAGGTGCAACTTCTCTGAGTCTATCTCATTCTTTTACTCAGGACTAAAAGCAGAAGATGAAGAAACTCACCTGTAAATGGTCATATGGGATGCTCTGCCTTTTGCTTCCCCACACCAACCACAGGGTACACCGGAAGACTTTCTGGCCTGGAGAGATTGCTCAGCAGCTAAGAGCATCCACTATTCCTGCAAAGGACTGGGATGTGGTTCCCAGCACCCACAGTGGAAGGCTCACAAGCTCATATAACTGCAGATTCCTGGGGTCAGACACCCTCTTCTGATTTCCACTGACACTGAAGTCATATGCATAACCCCACACAGAGATAGCCACACATACACATACAACTTTAGAAAAAAAAACTAACTTAAACAAATAATTCAAGTTTTTCTTCTCCACTCAACTTACAACTCATCCAAGAGCAAAAGAAAAAAAATGACACTCTTGCTAGAGCACACTCTGAACAAACAGACTGCTGGTTTTCATTTGGGTGTACTCCATTTACTTTTATAAGTGAGAAAATGAAATTCATCTCCAGGAGGGAGATGACATCCAACCTTGGTGATGATGACATCAATTATTCAGATCCCTCAAGACAACCTCAGAAAATTCAGAATTTGAATGGTAGGCTTTCTCAATTTGAGGCGATTGACATATAGGTTTATAGAAATCTTTATCACTGGACTCTATCTTGGGTTTTGTAGGCTGTGTAGAGTTAGGGTTGACCTCTGTTCACTGAGTTCGCATGCTTATTGCTTTTCTCATGCTGAGACAACAAAATTGTCCCTCTGCATTGTTAAGTATCTCTAAGAGGAGGAAAAAAATTGTACTCTACATGAGATCTCTGCCCCTAGAGGATCCCAAATGAATTTCTTATTTAAACTACTTTAGTTTCTAGTCTGTATAAATATTGCATAAGGTACCCAGCCAGGGTCACTTTAAACCTGCCTGTAGTGTTTTATTCAACTACTCTGAAGTCCTTAGACCCTAGAGAGTTCAGCGATTCCTTCATTCTTTTCCAAGGTCCTATGAGCAGTCAATCGAATAGTGACACATCTTTCCCATCTATCAAAAAGAAAATGCATTGGGGGAGAGTTGTAAATCTACAGAACATATCAGCACTACACAGAGATGTATCTTTATAGGTTTATATTAAAATGACTCCGGCATAACTGAAAGACGTCTAATCTCTTGTGTTTGTTGAGCTTACAAGACATTATTTTTCTACACATAGGTCCCCTTGTTCTTAGTGACTCCTGGACATCATGCTACATATGAAAGGTGCTGAAATAGAATCTAGAAACCTTATTTTTTTAAAAAGGAGTTTTATTATCATTTGCAGTTAGTGCAGTACAGAGAACTGGTATGCGCAGAGCTGAGGGGCTGATTGATATATTATGGAGGACAACCTGCTTTATTTGATGTCTTCTGATTTCAATATTAATCACATCTAAAACATGCTTTCACAGAATCATGTGGACTAACACTTGACCTAGCTTCTAAGTATCACAGCCTCAGTTGTGCAGAGGTCAGTTGCACCCATTGATGAGAGCTCTTGAGATGTCATTCTAAGGATGGAATACTTGACAGGTGTTCAGCGAGGCTTCTCAGGAGGAGGGGGTAGTTGAGCACAGCTTTATAGTGTGAATAAGAAAACAGATGACGTAATGGAAAAACATTTGAGTAAGAAAGAAGAAGCAGCCTTTGCTAAACTTGACCTTGGACAATGCCCTTCATGTGTCAACTTCAGGTTCCTTGTCTACAGTAAGTATAATAATTACCTTAAGGTTTGGCCTTTGGAAAAATGGCTTCTACATGGTAAATTGCTAAGCAAAATGGTAGCTATAATTTTGATTGCTGCAATTGGATGACTAAATTGGGAAATTGAGTATTTCCTTGATGAGGAAAGAGGTGAAATTTGAAGAAAGGGAATAAAAAAGATTGCTGCTGAATTGTTGATCATTGACATGAACAAGGTCAGGGAGTTAGATCAAATATAATGAAGCCTTCCCCAACTCCATTGTAGTATGATTTAAAAATTGTAGAGAAGACAAACTGGCAAGAGAATTCATAGGTGGATCTTGTGTCTCAGGGTTGACTCACGTTTTCTTGTGTTCTAACTTTCTTATTTCTTCTCAGTCTGCTAGATCCCCAATGAACAAGGTTGTAAAGTAACATCGCTTCAAATAATTATTTGTCTTCATCCTTCAAGGCACTGTCCTCTGTGGGATGTAGGTCTGAATTCCCAATCCAGGGTCTAGTGCGATGCCTAATTGGAATGATGTTTGTAAATCAAACAGTGTTGTGCCTACTGCCTGAGTTTCAGTTCCTCTTCAACTGACGTTGAAAACAAAGGTGAAGAGAATCTATATGGCTTTTCTTGACCCATGTACAAATATACCTTCACTAATACCCATGAGAAAAGTCAAGTTTTCCCCTGCCACAGTCATCTGATTCCTTTCCTTATTCTGGTTATAAAAAGAGTGATCTCTTCTGACTCCATGGATGTTTCCATTTAAATCCAGGGAGACTCATACAGAAGAAAAATAACAGAGAAAATAAAATTAATTTATTACAAAAATATAAAACAATTCTCCAAGTCATTTTAGATAGAAAGCTACATATTTTTGTGCGGTATGTGTTCAGCAAGAGCAGCATGCATCAGTGCAATCATCTCCATTTCCGTAACAAAGTTTATCATAGCTTGCTCAAAATTTTATTTATTTATCTATAATTTGCTGAGTTCTGGGGCATGTTAAACAATATGCTAGATGATAGCAATAAAAATGCATATGGAAATTATCTTGATTTAAATATTGTAGATTCTTTACTGTAATAGTCAAATTCAGGGTGCACAGTTGGTTCCCAGTATAGAGAGTGTTTGACAATGTATTGAGAGAAAAGTGGTTGAGTATTGAATGGAACCACAGACACAGACAGCATTTAGGGCACCAGCTGATTGTCTGGTGACTGTAAAATCAAAAGGATAGGTGAATAATAATTTTTGAAATATTCAGCAGGGGACATGAAGTTCAGTTCTCATCTGCTGCAGATTTCTTAATAGTTCTGAGAAAGGACTCATGGGCAAAAGCATATCTTGCAATTAATGACTGGAAAACATCCACTTCCTGATTTAGGGGGAAGTCATCAGTGGGTAGATGGTTTTCTATGTAAAATGATATCCATTTAAATAGGCTAAATATCAGACTATATGGAAACTCTTTCAGGAAAACAAAGATATAATAAGACACACCCTCTACCTACACTCAGGTATTCCGAGTACCTTTGCTAGTGTCACACTTCAGATCTGACATCAGGACACCTAGAACACTATGTGGTTCTGGTTCCATGTCTATCTCTAGATCATTCAGACAAATATGTATGGTCATCGCTGTTCATCTCTACTAGTGAACACTAGATGTTGAATGTAAAATTTACTTAGTCCACCTCGCTGTTAGTATTATGCTTAATTCACCTGTAAAAAATGGGTAATTAAAGGAATCTTCATGACAAGCCAAACCAGCAGTGCCTCTGGACTCTCCAGGACAAGTGGAATCAATTAAAACCAATAGGAAACTCCACCTAGCAGATGTCTCCTGCATTTTTCAGAGTGCCTGCGCTAATTAGGAAAAACACAATGCAAGTCTATTGGCTGTGGAGATTTATATACTGGATAAGCAAGAAATTTAATGTGTGTCAGCAATAAGCACATACTGGGCTTCAATTAAAATAGGAGTTTTAGTAGCTAAAAATATGTTCCTTTATTTAAAGAAACTAAAATGTGTGGCCGTGCTGATGAGGCACATGCTTCTGGTGAGGGCATACCATTCTTAATATAGCTTTATGTGATGGATGGGTTTCCCCTCATCCCACCACACCTGCATCCTAGATAAACTCTACTTAACAAGCTCTGTGACCTGAACGTTATGGCATAATTGCCTGTTTTGAAAAGAGATAAATGAAAATCCACGCATAGCATTAATTCAGCCTGGTGTAACTTGAAAGAGTCAAAAGACCTTTTTATATCTCATAGGTCAAGATCTATTTGGCTAATAAATGCTCTTCCAGATTGTTCATTGAGACCACCTCTTTTCCAGTCCTTATTTTCCTTGTGCATATGTGTGTGTTTATGTGAATGTATGTGTTTGCAAGCATGCATGTAGAAGGCAGGGGAAATTCTCAGGTATTTCATGAGACTGGTTGTACACACAATGGCATGCTACTAGACATGGGTATCATAAACTTCTTTTTTAATTTTTTATTTATTTATTTTTATTAAAAATTCCCATCTCCTTCTCTCCTCCCACTTCCCTCCCCTCCCCTCCACCCATACCCCCCACTTCCTCCCTCTCCAGGCCAAAGAGCAGTCAGGGTTCCTTACACTATGGGAAGTCCAAGGTCCTCCCAACTCCCCCCAGGTCCTGAGATATGACCTCCATTGGTTTGGAGCTCATCAGATAGAGTATGTTGCCTAACCAGTGAGTGCCAAAGACTTATCTAGCTCTGCTTCCTTGGCAATGGGACTATAGCATGTGCCTTCAAACTTCACATTTCTGCATGGGTTCTGGAAATTGAACTCAGTCAGCATGTTTACAAAGTAAGAGCCTCACTTACAAAACTATCCCCCTCTCTTCGTATACCTTTGAGCAGCGGTTTTCTTCAGATGACTTCTCAAAGGTGTCTTAACCCATCGAGCCAAACCTCTTCCATATTACTCATCCATGGTAACTTCTCACATCACCGAGCTATAAAAATTTATTAGCATTGTACATGTGCATTCCACAAATTGTCACTGACTGAACACATGGCAAATTGAAAGATGGAAAAGAGGAGATTGGGCAAAGGCATCTCTTAAGAGTCACTGGAGAACTAAATGTAGCGGAATGTTACCAACCTGGACTCATCTATGCTACGGTGCATGTATGATCACCTCAGAGATAAAGGTTAGGGAAGATCTTGACTAACATTCCTTGAACTATATACCTATGTAAACTTGTGCTTTGCAAGGTATATCCTCTTATAATTTCTACTCTACCCAAGTCCACCTTAGTGAACATGGGTGTTTATTGAGTTTGCTTACAAGACTATGAATAAATGTTCCATCCAGAAACACAGATGACTCAAAAGCAGCTTTCACATCAGTGAAAACGCCTGTCATCACATGGGTGAAGGTTTATGATAGCTGTAAGCCTGGAACTCCCTTCCAGACTTGCAGGCAGCTCAGCAGATTGCAGTCTCCTCTCTGTAGCTCCACGGGTCAGACTTCTTCCTTGGTAGTTGTTCAGTGCTTCTAAACCTTGGGGAGGAGCCCAAGGGGATCTTTGATGTGAATCAATTTCACAAATATTCTAAGTTTGTTTGTTTCCCGAGTCCCATTCACTTCCTTTCTAGTGTCACCCTCATAGATTCCAGAGAGTTTTCACTGCGTTAGATTTCCACAAGGTCCCCAAATGCCCTCGGTAGTTGGAGGCTGCTTGTTAATTTCCCAGCTGCCCAGACCAGAAATAATCACTCAGAAGCTATATTAATTAAATTACTGCTTGGCCAATCACTTAAGCAGATTGCTAGTTAGCTCTTATATCTTAAATTAACCCATTCCTATTATTTTAAATTTTACTATGAGGTTCGTGGTCTACCAGCAAGGTTCGACCTGACAGCTCGCATCTTTCTCCTCTGGTGAGCACATGGCTTCTCACTGACTCCACCTGCTTTCTCCCAGCATTCAGTTTAGTTTCCCTGCCTAACTCTATTCTGCCCTATCACAGGACAAAGTTTCTTTATTTGTTAAATATAAATATTTTATTAAAGTAACACATACAAAGAAGGACTTCCCACACCAGCCCTCTAATTCCCATTCCCTCTTCCAGTGCTCTCTCCCTCAATTCCCCCTCCACTTTCTAATCCCTCCTGTGTGATGTGGAAAATGCTACAATCTTAAACCTATTTAAATGGACATCCTTCCATATAGAAAGCTGTTCATGACTTTCTTCTAAATCAGGCTATGAATATTTCTGGTATCTATGTGTTGGTCTAACTTCCATTACTATAATAAAATATCTAAAGTGGCTATTTTTTAAATAAGAGAAGCTTTTAATTAGTTCATTGTTCTGGATTCTCAAGGTAAGTGCTATGACTGACTTAGCTGTGGTGAGGGTCTCAGCATGGTCAAGAATAGAATTGAGGAGTTCATGAAAGAAGAGGTTAGCAAGCTAGAGATGAAACTAGTGCATTGGGAGGACCAGTTCATTCCTTCAAAATAATCCTACTAAGACATCCCACGGGAGCTAGTAATTCATCCCCATAACATACTGACAAGACCTTTTTTGACTCTATCTGCTAAAGGTCCAGTGCTTTGGTAATACCACACTTAGGATCAAGCCTCCTACATCACAGGGACTGTGTGGAAAACCACATCCAATGTTTAGCTAGCTTCTATAACCCAAGCCACAGGAAGTTGCAATCTTTTCTAAATGAATGGTTTGAACAAGAGGATGGGCTTCATGGAAGGCAAGGAGTCCATTCATGCCGCCACTATGAGTGATGATTCTGTCTCTGAGATCTGTCAAGTTTCTGAAACTGGATAAGTCTTTTGCTGTATGAGTGAGAATAGTTTCTTTCTGGTTTCAAGCTTCCTGCTGTACCCATCCCTTTCTCAATATAAAAGACACTCCAGGTGTGATGTCATCTCCGTAGTTGTGATGAAGCCAAAAGTCCTCACTAGAAGTCCAGTAGATAGGGCTGCCCAATCTTGACCTATCAGTATATAAAACTATGTTAAGTAGGTACATTTTAATCTACTTCCCTAAATCCCTCTATGCAAGTGAGTGACACCTGGCTCCCCTTTAGCATAAATGACCCTCAGCTCCCCTAACCCCTTTCAACGTCTGTGACCCTCAGCCACCCTAACCTCTTCATCATCAGTACCCTCAGCTCCCCAAAGCCCTTCAGAATCAATGACCCTCACCCCCCCAAACCCCTTCAGCATCAGTACCCTCAGCTCCTGTTATTCTCACTTTACCGTTGAACTATTTTTGCCAATTTTGAACTTCATACAATAGACATCATACAAAAAGGCTAGTTTATATTTGTGTTGTTAAACTCAATATTTTGTCTGTAGAGTTCATCTGTGGCCCTGATGTGTATCAGCAGTTTGGTTTGCTTGGTAATGTCTAGTACACATTGTTACAAGATGTCAGGATTTATGTGGCCACTAGACTGGAATCATTGCTCTCTTTAGTTATTGTGAGTATTCCTGCATATGATTTTAATGCAAAAACATATAATGTCCTCTGGCTTCATTTCATCTTCTAGAGAGTAAATATTAGGTAACATTTTGGTAAAGGGCACAGAGCCATGTAGGGATTTTAGACTCTGGTAATGTGTTCCACATGATTCCATTCTCACTATGCTGTTTTCAGAGCTGATGTTAAGACACTATACACAGCCTTTAAGATAGGAGAAAGAGAGCAGCCAATAGCACAGACCCTGAAGATCTCACAGCAGCACCACGCTTACATCAGCAGCACAGGTGAACAAAGTAGAAAGAAATCCAACCCTAGTGACTTCTTGAAAATATAAACAAACAAACAAAACAGGAATCAAAACAAGAACAAACAAATATATGGAAATAATATTTAAATTTATACTATGAAACTGTATATGCATATATAATTATAGATGATAGATAGGTAGATAGATAGATAGATAGATAGATAGATAGACAGACAGATAGACAGATAGACAGATAGATACTGCTCATGTAGTATGTGAATACATATACGTAAAGTGATTCATATTGGTATTCTTAATTGGGTCATGTCAGAAAAATGATCTATTATCTATCCAATCTAGCATTCCCTTCGAACAGCTACATCAGTAGGGTATTTTACCTAGAAAACATGTTTTGTTGATGAAAGGCAATATTTTCAGCAGTTAACCTTGTGCTGACATTAGCTATATATAGACTCATAAACACGATTAATTCTAGGGGTCACAGTTTCCAGCTAATGCTGCCTTTGCCTAGGAAACAAATCACAGAATAGAGTGAAATATATATGTATACATTATATTTACCTAACGGAAATCCCTCTTGCTGTAATTATCAGCGTTCTGCTTACTAATGTTAGCCAACAAGACTGCTCATCTGCCTGAAGATACTGACAGGGAAGGGCAGTACCCAACACAGCAGGGTCAGTTTCATGCTAGTCCCTCTGATTTATGACAAAAATCTCACGTCTATTTTATTCTTGCCAGGACGCCATTTTTAAAAGATCTTTTCCATGCAAATTACAAGCCAAAGGACATCAAACAAAGAATAGTGGTGGCAATTAGGAAGTGTAAGTACCAAGTAAAGTATGGAGTGGCTTTGGAACACACAAGAAATGTCACTATCATATTAGAAGCTAATCAACTGCTTAAACTCCATTTATTTCATTTTTTTTTTATTTTAAGCCGACTGTGTTGAAGTACGAGAGGCCTCTAACCCAGAGCAACTGGTTTTCTCTCTTGTTTGAGAAATAATACTCAGTTGAGTGTTATTTCTCTTATTTTTATATTTTGTTTTTCAAATTACCATTGATACAAATTCAAAGTAATTTAAATTTAATATAGTTTTCACTTCCTGAGCAGAAAATTTAATTGCAAAACAAGACTATTGGATATTTGATATTAATATTAATCAGCATAGTCATCATTTTTAAACCAAATACTTGTTTGTTCACGAGGGTTTATTTTAAGGCTTGTGTTACACTCTGTGGGTGCAGCCCGTAAGCGTCACAGTTCACATGTGGATGTCAGAAGACAACATTGTGGAGGGGGTTCTCTCCTTTCATCTTTACGTGGGTCCTAGGATTTGGATTTGGGAGGTCAGGCTTGTGTAGCCTGCTTTTATTCTCTGACACCCCTCACCTGCTCAGAAATATCTTTAAATAAGACCAGTACCAGTACTCAGGAGATTGAATACATAGCTTGAGAGGCAGGCAAGGAGTGCAGTGCTTAGATACAAAAGGATAAAGTGGCAAAAGCTGACTTACGCTGTAATAGGGTCATGCATTGGGCCATGCCTGGACAATTCGGGCTAGAGAACCATGGGAACATTGATGGAGGCAGGTCTTCTATCAATCTGTTGATTTCATTGGTTAATTAATAAAGAAAACTGCCTTGGCCCTTTAAGAGAACAGAAAATTAGGTAGGCAGAGTAGACAGAACAGAATGCTGGGTAGCAGGAGTGGGGAGACGCTTCAGGCAGTTGCCATAGTGAGTCACCGTGCTTCTCTCTGAGATGGACGCAGGTTAAAATCTCTCCTGGTAAGCCACACCTCGTGGTGCTATACAGATTACTAAATATGGGTTAAAGCAAGATATGAGAATCAACCAATAAGAAGCTACAGAAAACGGGCCAGGGGCCAGGCAGTATTTAAAAGAATACAGTTTCTGTGTAATTATTTTGGGTAAAGCTAGCCGGGTGGCGGGACACAGCCCTGCCGCTCCTTCTACAGAACATTTTCTCACTTAAAAAACTCAAGGAAGAATAATGCTTGGGTTAAAGTGAGGGGCTTGGGGTTGGGTGGGAAAACCTTTAGAAAGAAGCTCTTTGTGATTATATTGGAGAGCAAAGAGACTATGGACAGGTACGCAGATAAAATCAGCACAGACTGCTGATCATGGGCCAAGAAGAGTATGTCTAATAGCTGGCTGCTTAAGGTTTGTTTCCAAATGGAATCTCTCTCTACAAAAATTGTCTTTGTGGGCTGGTCAGATATCTCATGGGCAAAAGTGCTCTACTCAATGAGGAAAGGCCCTTGGTATGTAATCAGATGACCCAAATTCCAACCCTAGAACCTAAGAAAGTGTGAAAAGATAGAACAACTAAATAAAGATGTCCTATGACTCCGAGATATGTCTACTGATTTGCACACACAAATATACAAATCATATGTACACACAATAACATTGCTAATAACAATGTTATTAAAAAGAATTTCATGGTAATATGTTCCATTGACAATTAAAAAAAAACACTTGGGACTAGAAAGATGGCTCATCAGTTAAGAGCATTGGCTGTCCTTCCAGAGGAGCTGGACTTGAGTCTCACAGAGAAGCTTATAGTCACCTGTAGCTCCAGTTTCAGAGGGTCTTCCACCCTCTTCTGGCTACTACATGCATCAGACACACACGTGGTGGACTGGCACACATGCTGGCAAAACACTCATATGCATGAAAATATTTCAAAAATGAAAAAATACCTTGTAGGTTCATAGTTACTGGATTGTCTAACTGCTGTCTTTAATTACTCTCCATGGACATCATACTCCCTATTGTTTATAAAATACCACCATAGAGTTACTGACTTTTACCTAACAGGTATCTCTTTTACCATATTCTTTGCAGTATAATTGCAACAGCTGAAGCATGGTCATGACTTGAGTGTCCACTCAAGTATAGTGACTGGAAAAGAGAACATATTCCACATGTATAAAGTAGTTCTGAACCATGAAAAGAAGGATATCTCACTGTCAAAAATAAAAATCAAGTTGTAGGATAGAGAATGAGAGCACAAGATGGAAGTTAATATACAAAGAAGGTGTAAGGGACCACCCAGCCAACATAGTTATTATTATAGTTGATAGAGTAGATTTCAATGCAACATTGTTCAGAAGAACTTAAAAATATCACATACTCACAAAAACAACAATCCATCAAAGAATCAAGGATACACACACACACACACACACACACACACACACACACACACTACCTGGAGAGAAAGACTAGTGAGAGAAGTGGAAGAATAGAGAGGGCAGTGAGAAGTGAACATTAGCAAATTACAAAGGTATGTTTGGTGATGTTGTCATAATGAAGCCTATTGGTTTGCATACTAACTAAAACACTAATAGAAAAACAGAAATTTGTGCTAGAGAGATGGCTCCGTGGTTAAGAGAGTGTTTCTGTTCTTGCAAGAAACTGAGTTTAGCTCCCAGTATCCATGTCAGATAACTCACAACCACCTGTGACTTTAGCTCCAGGGGTCTGGCAACCCCACACATGTGTGCATACATACAATCAGACACATACATATACATAAATAAAAATAAAAGCCAAACATTTAAAAGTAACAGAATTTATGAGTGAAAACTATCCCATATACCTGTTCTAGAAAGGAATCATAATGCCTCATTGAGATTTTTAAACACATACATTATTAAATATTTTATACCATTAGGCACAGTATACTATGTTATAGTTTCCATTCTATAGTCATATCTTGACATGGAGAAATCATGTTCACATGTACATTGTTAGAAACATTCATAGCACTATGAATTTGTGACATAATCATCAACCAGCGAGGCAGCTAGAAATGATCTCTCGTCAGCACACTGGGAGCTGGGGCTGTTGTGTCCCTAATGATGGTGGTGGCAGGGAGTGATGGTGCCAAGGCCGAGGCCAGATAACAATGAAGGTGAGTCTAACCTCAGCAACCCCACCTCAGCAGATAAAACACAGCTACAGCCGTGGGATGAATGGCATAGCCTGAGATGCCCTAGGAGGTTGTCTGTGGACTTCCAAGGGATTCCAGAGACAACAGAGGAAGAGATCTCTTTTCCAGAGATTACTTAGGAAGGGTTATAAACCCTTAGAATGCAGGGATTTGTACTCACAGTCCTTGGAATAATTCCACAACTAGAAAGAGACTTTAGATAATGAAGAGATTTTAAAAATCATGGAAGTAATTAAAGTGGATGTGAGTCTACCTGAAATAACCAATAAAGAATCCAGAAACAATTACACTTTCAAACCAAAGCAGTCATTTGTTTGATAGATAGAAATAAGTATTGAAAACTACTTTAGGAAGAAAAGTCCTTAGAAGTAAACATGTATAAATGTATCAACACCTTTCCAGTAATAATGGAAAGCTATATATAATATAATAATGTCTTTAAGAATCCAGAGAGAGCAAATATTAACTTAGAGATCTGTGCACCATAATTCAAGCATGAAGTATAAAAGTAAACAAAGTTTACATTTTCAAAGACTGAGCAAAGTTAGCAATTACATGTTAACATAAAATATTCTCTCCACTACATAAGAAGATCCCATAAGAACGGGGTGGGATGCAGGAGGGAACAATAAGAATGCAATGGATTGTCTACTGACAAATAAAACAAATAGTTACTGTAGAAATACTGATTAACATATCAGAATACTTAAATTTAAAATACACAGAACATTAGTAAGGAGAAAGTATAAGGTTATTATAAAAACTACAAAACATATGCATTTTTCATTTCTCCCTCTGTCTTTCTCTCTTATTTCATTTTTTATTTATTTTGTTTTTTTGAGACAAGGTTTCTCTGTGTAGCTTTGACTGTGCTGGAACTCACTCTGTAGACCAGGCTAGCCTCGAACTCATAGAGATCCATCTGTCTCTGCCCCCATAGTGCTGGTATTAAAGGCATGTACCACAACCATCTGGAAAAACATATATGTTATAGTTATATATAATGTATATGATATGTAGTTTTCCTGTCATTATTAATGAAAGGGTAGAAATTCAAATCTACAATCACTAGCTTAATAGCATCCTTGAGCTGCAGGCATTGGCCCTTGAACATGCCGCATTATCATTTTAAAAATTCAAGAAATCTGTCTGGGAAGACAGCTCAGCTTTTAAGGCCATTCACAACTGTCTGTAACTTCAATCCCAGAAGACCTAAGTCCCTCTTTTGTCCTTTGTGGAAACTGCATGCATGTGGTGCACAGACATACATGCAGGCAAAACACCCATAGACATAAGAACTAAGATTAAGAAAGACTTGAGAAACACTAATTCATAGAAACACCTAATATCAAAGCTCTTGTATACGTTATTATGAATCTTTGGTGTTAATTTTATTTTAAGGATAATATCATATTCCACATGATAAATAGATACACAATTATGCTAGCTACCAGGACTATTACTAAAACTGGAAATGGAAAGAAATAATCAATGTGATGAATTCATAAAGGTCAGAAATGATCAATAAAAGAAGCAGAGACAAAAAGCGTTGGATGGTAAACAAAAAAGAACAACTATGCATGAAAAATATCAGACGCACTGCAGGACACATAATTTGAGTCACAAACAAGCAAACCATATGAGGTTCCTAGGAGAGAGTGTGAAATGTAATGAGTCAGCTGTTGTTCTCCATGGGCCACCCAGCAAGGCAGCAGGGGTCAGATGCTCCCTAACTGAGTTGTGTTTTCATTTACACTTGTTATAAGATTTAAATTTTCTCCTGGAAAGTCTTCTTTGACTCATGATTCATTCAGCAGTGTGTTAACTGATCTCCAAGTGTTTCAAGAATTTTTATCTATTTTTAGCTACTGATTTCTATGTTAATCTCATGGCAGCCGAAGAGGACATTTTGTATAATCTTGATTATTTTTGTTGATTTGTTTATTTAAGCTGTACGTAGTATTATTTTTGTGGGGGTGACGCACACTGAATACACAACACAGCATGTGTAGTGGTTGAGGACAATTTATGGAAGTCAGTTCTCTCTTTTTACCGTACAGGTGCTGGTGATCAAAACTGTTTTCCAGACTTTGTGGCAAAGGTATTTACCCACTGAACTGCCTCACCATAGGTGGTAATTATCATGTTTTAATGTTCTACCCCTAGATGACACAATATTGGAAAGTGATAGCTGCAGTTGGGATAGAGAATTGATTTTCTTTAAGGGTGTGGTCCCTGATCTATAAGCTATGTTTCAGTGGATGGCCTTACACCAGGAAGACCAAGAAAAATATGTTTTATTGTCCAGAATGAACATATCTTAGTGAACATGCTGTGAGAGATTAAGATGCTTATTCTGCTGGTCTTGGATCAAGGATGCTCTAGGTATCATTCACTTGAAAGTCTCTGGTACTGATCCTGAGGTCATCGTCAACCCTACCAACTTTCAGTCGTTGTGATCTATCAATAACTAAAAGGAAGGGTCCTGCCCCTGCAGTCCCACAGTGCATTAGACTATTTCCTTCAGTCTTTCAAGACCTGGCCTTCTGCATTCTGCTGGGTTGTTTTGTGCAGGCACGCTAAGGTTCATATGTCTTTTTAGAGATGACGTTTTATCATATTTTCTTTGAAAATCAACTTTCTGTGCATCTCTGTAAAGATAATGCAAGTTCAGTGCAAATCACCCTGTGCCACTCTCCTGGATGGTAGATCCCATGTGACAAACATTTGAATTTTCCTCGTCCTGTCACTTCCAATGGCTGTTATTCCACTTATCCATCTGTCATAACCACTCAATACATACTCACTATCATTGCCTAATCAGACACTTAACTTTCGTGTGAGCTGAAATTGGGAGCTTGAGATCTTATTTCACATTCTGTTATGAATTCTCTGGCATCTGAAAACAAAATCCCAGGTTCTCTTTCGTATCACTTACATCTGATTGAAGATTCTTCTTCAATAAAATTCATTGGTCTTTGGATTTCTTTTGTTCTGTGTTTGAGAAAATGTGTATTTTTTAATTTATCTAGATCTTCTAGTGTGGATTGCAAGAATGGAAGTAACAACCTCCAAGCTCTTTACCTGTTGGAGCTGGACTGAGAGGTTTAAACACAATAGAAATATTTTTTTTAAAGTAAGTATCAGAAAGTTCTAGACAGTGTAAAATAAAGAATGTAAATATGGCAGAAAATTGATAGTGCAAAAAAAAGTGTCACAATATGATCCCCTAGTTTCTCCAAGTTTTATGTATGATGCACTTTGCAATGGGAAAGAATTGTTTAGAACTTTAACAGAAAGCATGCTTTGCCTCCGACCTAAAATACCAGCGGCACTGACAGCTGATGGGCACAAATATTGGAAAGTGATTTGTTATTTCAGAAGGCAGAACCAAAGGATGCTGTAAAATCTATACATAAACGTTGTACCAATGACCAGGTGCCCAGGGAGGAATGCACATGCAAGGTGCAGCCAAGCTCTGCTTATGGAATAACTGACCAGAGCAGAGGAGTTAATTGTCATTCCACAGACAAAGTTTGCAGCTTGGGTGAAAACAAATCAATTGCCCATCGAATCATCAATCAAAGAAAATTAACATTGTTCAATGAGATAGAGGAGAATTCGGCTCTCCATATCTTCATGGTGGGATATTCAAAATATCCCAGATTAAAATCTTTTTCTTTATGTAAATAGTAAGGAAAATGCATGTTGCAGAGTCTAAGCGGAAAAGGCAGCTGGAGGAGTCTAACCACAAAGACCGTAATGTCACACTTGTTAGATGAGGATTTGAACACAGCTATTAGAAAGGTGGAATAAAAGCAAAGGCACTTTATATTAATAAAGACATAGGAAATCCAGCAAGGAATGGAAGATATTGAGAGTGGACAAGATGACAACTGTTAATCTGAAAAATAAAACACATCCCATAATATACTTACAGAGCTTGTTTTTCAGAAAGTGAAACAGAGAAAGGTAATCAATACAAATTCTTGAGTTTCCAAAAAGCAACAGAAAGAAGATATTGAAAATAAATGAACTAGGTTCTGGACTCAAGAAGACAACTTAAGATTTCATATGTGCAGAATTTCTCTATAGAATGAACAGGGCAGGAACAATGGGATGTCAAGGAATATTGCTCGATTAGTTCTACAGAGATGACACAGAAGTTCAGAGTACTTGCTGCTCTCCCACATGTCACTGGTTCAGTTCCTAGCATGAATGCCAAGCTTACAATCAACTGTAACTCCAGTCCCATATCTGACACCTTCTAGCTTTCTTGTATACCATGTATGCACATGGTACACAGACAAACATGCAAGAAAAACACCCACACGTGTAAAAGAAATTAAAAGCATTGAACTGGCTATTTTAATGTTAGATAAGATGTGCGTGTGTGTGTGTGTGTGTGTGTGTGTGTGTGTGTGTGTCACTGGAAATAGAGAGGGATATTTTTAAATGATAAAATGTTTCTTTTCATCAGAAAATTATAAACTATAGGGCAAATGAGGGTAGTCAGCCGGTAAAGTGTTTGGTACACAAGACTGAAGACTTGAGTTCATTTCCTGGAACCCACATAAAATTTGGGATGTTGGTATGTGTCTCTAATCCCAGCACTACAGAGGTAAGACAAAGGGACCCCTGGGGCTTAATAGCCAGACAATATAGGGCAATCTTCAAGCTCCGGTTTAAGTGAAAGACCAATTCTGAAAAAATTAAACGAAAAGCAATTTAAGAAGACACCTGATTTCAACCTTTCCCTCAACATGCACATATGTGTACACACATGCACATGCATGTTGCACACACGTGTACACACACACATGAACAAATATCATACAAGTGTGATTGACTATGGACACAACCTGAATAATTTTCAAGTAAAACGACATCCATTGGCATGGTAGGAACCTTTACCTCCCCTCTCAACACATGTGATGATGTGGACTCCTGACAGCTCTGTGATCAGAGTGGGGGACAAAACTGGTCCTCTTAGGATATATATGCATATCGAATGCATGAGACCCGAGGAGGCTGACTGTGTGACTATTTATCAGTTGCTTCTTTGCAGTGCTAGGCACCCTTTAATAACTATGCACTGATTACATCTAGGGAGTTCAGCTGCATGTAGAAGAGGTGAAGGGAAAATGGATTTGTGCTGTGTCACAACAGGAAATCCTTGGGGTTCAGTTTGTGCTGAAGTTAGGATATCTTTGATTGTTGAGAAATTTTTATTCATGTTCTTGAGTCCTTTCAATATGGTCTAGGCTATCCAGTTTCTCCTGCGCTACTGTAAAGACAATTAACACATAGTATTGTCCGTCTCTCACGTATCAGCTACAGACATGTAGCCCTTCAGGGTACTGAGCCCATTGCAAGAGTTCTGAGGACCTTGAGAAAGTGTCTGCCTGCTCTTCTGTGAGAGCTTCCAGGAGTCGGGATATCTCTTCCTAGCTCCCAGACTTCAGACAAGAAGTCAGATCATGGATGACATAATTGTGACCTTGAGCCACTGTCTATAGATGTCTAGTGTTGTGTACTGATCCACCCATTGTAGTCACTGAGACAAAGTCATATCCTTTGTGGTTATATGGAAGTGAGAGTATGCTATATTTTCATTATATGAAGAATCTACACATTGTTTTCTTTTTTTCTTTTTTTTTAATTAAAGATTTCCATCTCCTTCCCTCCTCCTCCTCCTTCCCTCCCCTCCCCTCCACCCATACCCCCACTCCACCCCTCTCCAAGACAAAGAGCCATCAGGGTTCCCTTCACTATGTTAAGTCCAAGGTCCTCCCAGCTCCCCCTAAGTCCAGGAAGGTGAGCAACCCAACTGACAAGGCTCACAGTGAGCCCGTCCATGCTGTAGAGTTCACGATCATTGCCGTTGTCCTTGGTTTCTCAGTCCTCCTCCACTGTCAGCCACATTCAGAGAGTCCGGTTTGGTCCCCTGTTCCATCAGTCCCATTCCAACTGGACTTGGTGGTCTCCCGTTAGATCTGTCCCACCGTCTCAATGGGTAAACGCGCTCTCATGGTCCTGACTTCCTTGCTCATGATCTCCCTCCTTTTGCTCCTCATCGGGACCTTGGGAGCTCAGTCTGGTGCTCCTATGTGGGGCTCTGTCATTTTCTCCATCCAATGCCAGGTGAAGGTTCTATGGTGATATGCAAGCAAGGAATTATATGTCTTACTTAAGGGAGCCATTCTAGGGTTGGCAGAGACTTGACTCTAGAGGGGTTCTCAGGTGTCCAGGAAGACGCCCCCAGCTAGGTCCTTGGGCAGCCGAGGAGAGGGTGCCAGAAATGTCCAGATCCTATTGCCATACTCATTAATACACATTGTTTTCTTAATCCAATCGATTCTCTCCAGAGAATATTTAAAAGTCAGGCCATGTAAGCACTTGCCTGAAGTCTCGACACTGAAATTGCAAACCTCAAGTAGAAAATATCACAGAGAACTTCCAGCCATAGTTCCTGAATTCTAAGAGTTTGCTTCGTGACCCTCTTCCTGGGGAGACATATTACACATACCCTCAAAGGGAACTGATGAAAGAGCAAGCTAAATATACCACCAATATCCAATTTGGTAAATCGGCCATTTCTTATTCTTTTATTTATGAGACTCTAATATAATTACATAATTTTCCCTTTTCTTTTCTTTCTCCAAACCCTGCCATATACCCCTCCTTGCTCTTTCAATTTTTTGCCTCTTTGCTGTCTGTTATGAATTTTTGTTAGATATGTATGTACATATATAAATATATATTCCTAAATATAATCTGCTCAGTCTGTATAATATTCCATGTATGTATGTTTTCAGGGCTGACCATTAGGTATTGGATAACCAACTAGTGTTCTCTTTCCTGGGGAAGACTATGTCTCCCACTTTCAGCTTTCCTTAGTTGCCTGTCAATGAACAAATAAATTTATTGTGTTTACTTAAAGGGATATCAGTTAGGGCTCACTTGGAGGAGCAAAATAAACTCAAAGACAGCTGCAACTTCAAAATACCCACCCCATCATGGATGATGAATTATGAAATCTATAAAACTAGTGTGCACTACACAGCTTATAGGCAATTTGACAGGCTGGAGAGTAGCCTTTCTAGGTAGCTCACTTGGTCTGAACCTCTTCCAGGTGGTTCAGCTGATATGCCTCTTCCATGTTGTTAGGCTAGTCTGAACCTCTTCCAGACAACTCAGCTTATCTGAGAAGGTCACCCGAAGTTCTTAGAGGTTATTGACCATAGGCTTGAGAAGGGAAGAGTCTAGTAAATCTAGTCAGTTTTGGGGACTTCCTGAAGCCTTTGAGTTCTTTACTTTCTAAGTTTAGTGAGTCATTCCTGAAATCTGGAATGTTTCATTGCCCCTTGGAACATCCTGGGTCTTCATAATCATTTCTCCATGATGGAAGATTTAGGTAGGGTATTGATAGACACCACAGTTCTAGGCAACAATGATAGGAATGGAACATCTAAATCTATGGTCAATAAATATCAAAGTGAAATACAACCATTTGCCAAAAGATTTAATTAGCATATATCTATTAGTTAGATATATCTAACATATATCTATTATTTATATAGCATATATATTATTCCATATCTATTATTTATATAGCATATATATTATTAGCATATACATATATATTATTTCATTGAGTAAAAAATGGTGACCATTTCTTATTCAATGAAATAATAGCAAACTGGAGAACACAACCTTTACTTATGGCAAGCTGTATTGATAGAGGCATTTAATGATTAAAGAAAATAAATTGACTTAAACAAATATTAATGAAAATGCAACTGAGAAGGTCTCATGTGTTAAACAAGTAATCACGTGCAAACTTCACTTTTCAACTTCAAATGGAATCTTGCTGCTTTAAAGACCATTTTTATGATGATGACAGAGATTTGTTTTATTTTTATTTACCACCATCTGTGTGTATACAGATGTGGTTTATGTGTATGTGTGTGAAAACAACTGCCAAGGACAGAAGAATAAGAATAAGAATAAGAATAAGAATAAGAATAAGAAGAGGAGGAGGAGGAGGAGGAGGAGGAGGAGGAAGAGGAAGAGGTGCGTGTGTGTGTGTGTGTGTGTGTGTGTGTGAACAACTGTCTAGGACAGAAGAGGGAGTCTGGTCTCTGGAGCTGGGTTGGTTATAAGGAGGTTTAAGCTATCTGGTGTGGGTGCTGGAACCTGAACTCTGGTCCTCTGGAAGAGCAGCAAGAGCTTATAACTGCCGAGCCATCACTCTAGCTCTTAGAGGTAAAAAAATATTAACAAAACATAATCAATTTTAGAGTTAACTTTCACCAACCACCCTATCCTGTAGTGAGCACCACAAGGTTGGAGGTGGGGGAGTATAGGTAATAGTTGCAATACTACCACAGAGACTCTCTCTCTCTCTCTCTCTCTCTCTCTCTCTCTCTCTCTCTCTCTCTCTCTCTCCTCTCTCTCTCTCCCCCTCTCTCCCTCCGTTCTTCCCTCCCTCCCTCTCTCCCTCTCTCCCTCTCCCTCTCCCTCTTTCAAATATCGCAAGTCTTCTCAGGTAGTTTTGCAGTTATCTCTGCCTCTGGCATGGCTTTTTTCCCAGAGAGCAACACAGGACACAGTCCTGGATAGGAGGGGATGGAACACCTCTGCCTAGTTTTTCTTTGCTGGCAAAATCTGTGTTTTTTCTTAACTGCGATAGTGAAGTGAAACACAAAATATCCAACTGTAAAGGAGCTCATTCAGAAGATAGGAAATATGGAAGACATATGCCAACAGCTTGTCCATGTGGAAGTGGAGACACAGCTGGGGATTAGAAGCAGAGCAGGGTTCCCTTTCTGCATCTTGATGCAGGTCCTGCAATACACAGCTGTGGAAAGCAAACAACTCACACAACTGCGGGAGCAGCGGTGCCCCAGGCCTTTGGCATTCGCTAAAAATTACATTTTTTTATTTTATGTGTATGAGTGCTTTGCTTGTACATATGTCTGTGTGCCATCTGAATGCGGTACCCACAGAGGCCAGAAGGGGATCATCAAATCCCCTGGATCTGGAGTTACAGTTGGCTGTGAGCTGCCAAGTGGATGCTGGGAACCAAACTTGAATCTCTGAAAAAAGTAGCCAGTGGTGGCAACGCTGAACCATTTCTCCAGCCTTTGGCCTTTGCTATTTTTACAGAATATGGAAGATTTTCTTGAATGAGCGCTTGCTGCTGTACATCCTGGGGACAACGTCAGGAGACTAAATTACTGGTTATTTTTATAATTTCCCCCAGTTATATTACCACTTTACTGCGAAGATGGTTAATTAAGCCCATTATTCTGTCATTTTAGAAGTACTGGTCTGTCAGTTCCATTTTAGAATTCAAGAAAGAAATCCCTTTAATTAATGCTTTCATGTTGAACTACCAATTCTGAAATGAAGACTATTTGTCAGCATGTATAGTTAAATATTTTATCAATTTCATTTTATTTTCCACCATAATTCATTGTTATCTCAGTAAGTGTTTTTGGTTTTTAAATGCAGAGAGAGAAGAAGTAAAGGAAGAGCTGGTGGGCTCTCTTAAATTGTTTATTTCTAACTGTAGAAATGAGGCCAAATACTGTCATCCAAGTGGTTTGATTGGTACCTTCCTTTAGGTTTAACTGATAACTGTATTTTTTTTTAAAAAAAATAGCAAGTTTGTGCACATCTCTTTTTCCTCTGTGTGAATGTGTGTATGTATGGGGGCGTGTATGTGTGAGTGTGTGTGTGTGAGTGTGTGTATGGGTGTGTCCTTTCCGCATCTTGTTGAGGCTGGTTTTCTCTTCTTGTTTCTTGCTGCATTGTGTGCTATAGGCAAGATGACCTGTGAGTGTCCAGTTGATTCTTGTGTTCACCCCTCCCATCATGCTGTAGGAGTGCTGTGATCACACATATCACAGATAACCTCTCCATAGGTTCTGGGAATCAGTCTCAGGTCATCAATAAGCATGTGTATCCTCTGAGCAATCTCCTCAGCCCCATAACTCTGTTTCTAAACATGTATGTACACCTAAAATATTTTTCTCATGAACATGTTAAAGACTTGCTCATAAATTACATCCATGTTAACTTTTGCTTTGTAATTTACTGGAATTTCCTGGAAAAGCCATGCAAATACCCTTGCTGCCATTTTCAGTTTTTACAGTTGTTCAATATTCCAATGTTCTATCAGAACTGGCTCTGGCAATGGTGCTATTTATGGATAAACACAGTTTTCAGTTCACATACATATAAGACAAGCTGGACTGAGAAGATTATATTTGTATTCTTTAATCTTCTTACTATTGTATGAAATTTGATCAATAAAATGGCAATTCAAAATTTTATTACATGTAGGTGTGTGTATACAAATGTGTATACATGTGTGTGCATACCCCCATGTATGTCAACAGTACATGTGTGATGTCAGAGGACAAATTGTGGGATTCTGTTCTCCCCACACAATATGTGGATCTCAAGAATTAAATTAAGCTAGTCCTGCTGACAGAAAGCACCTATGCCTGAAGAGCCACCAGAATGGCAGATTTACTGTTACCCAAATAAAATCATATGAGATATTCATCCAGTAGATAGGTAAGTCCCGACAAAGTGGCAAAAAACATGAAAAACCAAGGTATGACTCTTCTAAAATATATTAACTTTGCAGTTACTCAAACACAAAGACAAACAAGGTAAACTAGCCCTTAGATTAGTTAAGATTAAGAGAGAGACAGGAGTGGGGAGATAAGGTTGGGGGTTTGGGGAAAGGATGATGTAGAATGATGATATTAAAGAATAAAAGTGAATATTCTATCCAGAACCAATGAAACCCTGTAGATTATGAAGCAATTCTTTGAAGACAAACACTCCTCAAACTGGAAATTCTTGGAAAAAAGGGATAAATTCCTTCCTATGACATATCAAAATTAAATTAAGAGGATATAAGTAGCATAAACAAATCAATAATGGGCAATGAGGTGGAGCCTGTAATGAAAAAACTCCCAGAAATAAATCTCAGGACACAATGGTTTTATGTCAGCATTCCTATAATTAACACCAGTACTACTCAAAGTATTTCATACCAATAAGGGGCAAAAGACATTACCCAAATCTTAACCCAATTATGAACCCAATATTATCCTAATACAAGATAAAGAAATACAAAATAAATTTTATAAAAAGATTGAAAGTTATAAACCATTTTTCTCAATGAATATAAACACAGGACTTGTCAAAAGATATTGTAAACCAAACTCAATGACATATTAAATATATAAAACACAGCTATCTTAGTTTGAGTGACTATGTCTGTGACGAAGCACCATGACTGCAGCAATCTGCGCTCACAGTTCCAGAAAACAGTCCATCACTGAACAAAGTCGGGGAAAGAACTCAAACAGGGCAGGAACCAAAAGGCAGGAGCTGATGCAGAGATCATATAGGCACATCGTTTATTGGCTTGCTCCCTAAGCTTGATCAGCTTACCTTTTTAAAGAAGCCAGGACCGCATGCCCAGGGATGGTACCACCCACAGTGGGCTGAACCCTCCTCCATCAATCACTAATGAAGCAAATGCCTTAAGGCCATATCAGAGGGAGGCATTTTCTCAGTGGAGGTTCTTTCCTCTTAGATCAAGTTGCCATAAACTAGCCAGCCCAACAGTGATTACATTGTTTTCATTTTAGTAAGGCAAAGATGGTTCAATATATGAAAAACAGACTATAGATTGCTTGAAGATCAGAGTATGGAGCTAGTCACATTAGGTAGCCATAGAGGCTAGGCAATGGTGGCACACACCTTTAATTCCAGCCCACAGGAGACAGAGGCAGGCAATCTCTGAGTTCAAGGCCACCCTGGGCTACAGGAGATTGAATCAGTCTAAAAGAGAAACAGAGCCAAGCAGTGTTGGCTCACACCTTTAATCCCAGCACTAGGGAGGAGGAGATGGGAAGTGATATGGCTGGGCGGAGAGAGGAATGTAAGGCGGGAGGAGACAGGAGCTCAGGATTCAGTCTGAGGATTCAGCAGAGGTGAGAACTAGTGGCTGGCTGCTTTGCCTCTCTGACCTTCAGGCAAACTTTATTTGTTAAAGTACAAACAAAATATCACAACAGGGATAACTAATGTGATCGAATACTGTGTGTAATTCTAAGTGTTCTGGAAATGGGTAGGGTAAAAGGGAAAACCTACATCTAATTTGAAAAAGCCACCAATCAAGGAGTTATCTTCTTGACATCAGTTTCAAAACTTAGAAAGTTGTGTGTAATCATGTATTCATTCCACATATATTGTATTATATTTTAGTAACCCAATTGTTATAAAATTTTGTTTTATGGAAAATATTTCACAAGTACTTCTGACAAAATGTAATATTTTGCGGAATACCTATACATTCATAATCATTCAAACCATGGTTATAATTTTAATTGACTATATTTATGTATATGTGCGCACAGTGGTTGTATGTGTGGTGAGTGTACATGTATGTATGAGTATGTGGAGGGCAGAGGCTGATGTTAGACATCTTTTCTCCGCGGCTGTTCACCTTTATTTTTGAGTCAGGATCTTTCACGGAAAGTGAACGTCATCAATTTGCTTGGGCTGAGTGGCCAATGGGCTTTAGATCCCCACCTGTTACATACTCCCTCACTCCCAAGGCTGAGGTTATCAGTAGGGACCACAATGCCTGGAATTTTATGTGCCTTCTGGGACTATGAACTCAGTTCATTGTGTTTGCTTGCAAGCACTTTACCAATAGAGCTAAGCTCCCCAGCTGTGGATACTTAGATTTTTGATTGCCTTGCCTTAAAAGAATATCACTATGATAGGCATTCACCCCTTCCGTGTCAAAAAACAGAGTACATTGATTTTAAAACACACTGGGTCCTAAAATAACAAGGCATTAATGAGTAAACCCGCCTGTTGATGAAATGGTACCGATATTTATTTATTCCTTAATGAAAGGAAAGGCTCTTGTCAAAGTGCCTGGTTAAACAGAGCTAGTGAAACATCTGCTGACACAAAAATATAACCCAGGAGTTGAAGAAATTACCTTTTAGAACATGGAGTGGTATCTAGATGCAGCCTAGCCCACAAAATTTCATTATACAGGCAAGCATATCTATTTGTGAGACATTACTGGTTATATAATATAGCCAATTACAAAATCACAGTGTAATCTTCTTGGCGATAGTGTTTTGTTATTGTTGCTAGTGACCATCTTTCTATTAGAGTTGCAATATATACAGGACTTTTGTGAGTGATGAGCCCTGCAGTCCTGCCATGGAGAGCTTACTCAGATGCAATTGGTATAATAGCACTTAAGAGACATGCTCCGCAGATAAATAGATAACCTCAGCATTTTCACCAAGCGGGAAAGAACCGATCAACACCCACCAACACATGTCTGCATGAATTGAAATGTATTTAGAAAGACCTGAGGTGGTTTGTAAAGGGCAGAGTCCACCTTTTTACTGCTTCAGAATAAAGAGAAAAAGTAATTCAGACTTTTAAATTAGCTTTCAGTCATAGTGAGAAGAGACCCGAATAATTATCAGCTGCATAATCTCATTAAATTGATCCAGTACTGAGCTGAAGACTCCAGGTATTAGCGTCTCAAATCTGTCCATGAAGTCACATACATCATCTGACTTTCTCCCTGTGTCTAGCTACACACACCCAGAAAACAACTCATTGGGGATTAATACAAGATTTAGCCAACATTATTAAAAGGCTGCGCAAAAATGAATTTTGGGTCAAGGGTAATAAATGAACCAAGGGATATGCATTAGGCGACTTTAAGACTTCCACTTCAGACTAAAGTGACCACACATAAATTCTCTCTCTTCATCACTTCCAAGATTACAAAACATTATATGTTCATAAATCTAAAAAGTTCAAACAGTCTAGAGTAGTGGTTCTCAACATGTGAGTCTCTAACCCTTAAAGAGTCAAATGACAAACAGGAGTCACCTAAGGCCACAAAAAAACAAAGGTGTTTACATTATGATTTATGACAAATAAAATGACAGTTATGAAGTAGCAACAAAAATAGTTTTATGGTTAGGGTCGCTTCAGCATGAGGAACTGTATTAAAGGGTTGCTGCGTTAGGAAGGTTGAGAACCACTAAGCTAGAGTACAGGAAGCCAGAGTGGGAGTCCTCTTTCTGTTTCATCTTTAGCATGTTACTTATGAGCTACGCTCATGGTGTAACATCTGTTGGGTGTGTAAATAATGCTCATCATGAAGACAAATGCATAGTTCTCTCATCCTTATGTTATTTTTTCATTTAAAATATCTCTTAGGTCCTTTTTGTGACTATTTACACTGATGTCATTTAGGAAGCTTGAAGAACCTTCTATAATTATATTATCATTTGTTTTTCCAGTATTTTACTGTGGGGCTTCCAATGGTTTTTAAATTAAAAATGGTGTCATAGGAGTATCTTTCTCATAAGAATAAGACTGTATAAGGGCATTTGGGGGGTATCAATAAATACAGAGGACTGAGATGCTACTTTGAGGCATATGACTACCTGACTAAAAAATCTAGAAATTTCTAATTTTATTTTTTAAATTTTATTTTATTTCCCAACTAGAAATTGCATCTAATAATGGAGTGATTCAAAATTTCACTTACAACATGGGAAGCCACGAACCAAAAAGACCGTGTATAATATTTATTCAATATACTCTTGAGAGTATAAATGGTCTTTTATTTTATTGATTTTTATTGAGCTCTACATTTTTCTCTGCTCCCTTCCCTGCCTCTCCCCTCCCCTTCAACCCTCTCCCAAGGTCCCCATGCTCCAAATATACTCAGGAGATCTTGTCTTTTTCTACTTCCCATGTAGATTAGATCTATGTAAGTGTCTCTTAGGTTTCTCATTGTTGTCAAGGTTCTCTGGAATTGTGATTTGTATGCTTGTTTTCCTTGCTCTATGTTTAAAAGCCACTTATGAGTGAGTACATGTGATATGACTGGTCTTTTCAAAACAAGCAGCCTGGACACCAGATGTTCCTAGCTTTGCTTTCAATGACTTTGTTGTATCTCTATTCCCATCCTGTTGAATGAAGCTCCTGAAACCTCTAGGGTGGGTTATTGGGCTATTTCTTCCTCCTCTGGACCTTGGAGTCAATTCATTTCACAGTCCTCTAAAACAAAACATTTAAAACAAATTACTTTGTATACGGTGATCTTGGTGAAGAGAGATGTGAGCAAGAACATCTCTTCTGCACAGGCTTAAAGAAGAAGGAGAAGAAGGAAAATAGTAAGAGGGAGAGAGTGAGTAAATTTACTTTCCGAGCGTGTGGTTTGAGCTGCCCTGAGACTCATTTTGCAGACTAATGCCAAATGGAACGAGCCATGTTGCCAGTTCCCCATGTGACCGCCTCTGTCTGTCTCAACTCTTTCCCAGCACGGCAGACATCAGGGGAAGACTTTCAAATACCCTTCTTAAGAGAGAAACCAGGCAGAGCAGTGTGCTTGAATATCAAGCGACAAGTTAGGCAGACAGAGATGCACAGAACAGAATCAAAGCTGCAGAGCCAAGAAAAAGCATCAGGACCACAGACAAGACAGGAAGACTCAGGGAAATGAATACAGGCAGAAGAAGGAGCCCAGAAGATTCAGTTTTGATCCCCCAAGTGCTGGTGGAAAAAAAATATCCTTTTATTTTTCTTTTTAAAACTTTTCATTTATTTATTTCATGCGTTTGTAGAGGGTTGGAGAGTGCATGTTGCCCTGTTTGCATGTGGAAGTCAGAGGACAACTTGCATATAGGTCCCAGTATCCAACTCAGGCTGTCTGGCTCAGCGGCAAGTGCCTTTACCCATTGAGGAATCTCGCACCAGCCTCAACAATTACTTTGAAAGTCACTGCAGTTCAGGCTCTGTTATTATCCTGCAGTATATAAATATCACATTTGATGTTTACAAATATTTGATGCCCCACTATTTAAAACAGTCAACTCTCTTGTATAAACCCAGGATGACCCTGGCTAACTTATTTGTAGTGGCATGTGCTACTTTTTCTTGTTGCATTTAGTGCCATCAAGCATCCTCTTTGTCTGAGGTATTTGACACAGTGCCATCGCTATCTCTGGAATACTTTTGTTCCTCCCCCCCCACCATCACCACTCATTTATCGTCTGCTAAGCCAGCTGCACTCAAGGCTCCAGTCTCCCTGGCCGAGGGAGAACACTGGTTAACATCCTACCCATGGACTGCGTGGTAAGTACCACAATCACAGCCAGGTGATGTAACTAATCTGTATGCTTGTTGTTTCAAGCAAGTTGGTGCTATGTTTTTTACCTGGTACCAGAATTCTACCAGGGTATGACTTAGTGCTAACCATGTAAAAGGACTAGCCTGCATTTTATTTTTAAATACTATCATGCCACGTGTTAGTTTACATAGGTGGTATTTACGTATTCAGTAAGTATTTACAGAGAGGATGGCTGTGTGGAATCTTGTATGAAATTCTATCAGTTATGAGGCCACTGACTAGATCTATTCCAAGGGATTCAAGGATAGAAAGATACATAGTAGTTAGGCAACCAACCACATGCGATTGTTGTGAGGACTGTACCTGCTTGCAGTGGAGCCTTTAAAGGAGCAAAGTTTCCAAGTGTGAAGAAACTGCACCAGGACTGAGTGGTCTAGAAGGGTAGTGATGACGGTCAGTGGCCAAGAAGCACTGTTTGAGGCGGTTTTCATGTGCCACAAGATGGGTGTAGGAGCTGCATGCCAGAGAAACAGGTGTTTCTTTCAAGACTAAGGGGAGTGAAAGCCCAGTGAGGCATCTCTGGTGCCTGACAGCCTTGACTCACCTGGGAAGGAACGAGAGCAAATAGATCTATCACACGGTTTTCTTTGCTTTCCAGCAAAGTAGCCCAGGTTTAGAATACACGACGCATATCACGTTCCTCGTGGATTAGCATCACGACTGCTAAGCTGAGATGTCTCCCTCTGTCTGATGAAAGTTCCCTCTAAAGGGAATCAGAATGTGTATCATCAGCAGGTACTATACATAGCAGCCAGGGGAGGGGACATGCTCACTGGCCAGGTGAGGAGGACTGGGCAGGGCAATGCGCCAAACCAACATGCGGATGCAATGTGAAGAAGCAACACAACCTTGGAAGAAAGGGAGGAATGGCAAGAAGATAAATGATAAGAACCAATGCAATGATCTAAACCAGCTCGGGAGTCCATTATGTTCTGCACCACACACTCAGATGCATGCATGTGCACACGCACACACACACGTGTGAACATACATACACACATATGCACATACTTATATGCATACACACATGCAAGTACAAAATTTTTCTTTAAAATATACATAGCACCTTTTGAAGTGACAGGGTTAGAATAGGTCTAGGCCTGCACCCTCTTCTCTTTCCATTGAGAATACACTTACAGCTACCTTTCCTCTGTCGCTGCCTGGGGAGGCTTGGAAGCAATTTGGAAACTTTCCAAAGATTTGGGTGACCTTGTGTTTGGGATTTCATTATTGCTGAGTATTATCGGGAGTGATTTTTTTAAAAATGTGTTTGCATCGGGACGTTAGGGCGTCTTTGTGCATTTCATCCCCTAAAGGTTTCAAATCCGCTCTGCTGACAGCAGAGGGGGATAAAAACAGAAGCACTGCTATTAGGCATTCTTTCAGAGGCGAGCATGGGGCATCATCGACTTATTATAAAGAAGCTTCTCATGGAATCGCTGCGGAATTGTACGCTCTGAGTAAGTCACAGGAGGAGAATTACAATATCAAGCCACCACTGCAGAAATCTCTGCATGACAGGGCTCGCTGAATTTCTGATGCCCCCTCTCACATCTCATCCCTCACCTATCTAAAGACATCCTCCAAGTGCTGTTTTGCCCAGGATATTTGGAAATAAATGATTTTTTTCTGGAGATAGCTCACCATTTAAAAGAAAACGATGCATTCTTTATGACACTTTTTGAGGGTGCCTGTTGTTCAAAGCCACTCGGGATTTATTGGTACAGTGTCTGCAATTGCATGCATTTTACTTAAATAACACATTTCACCCTGCCGCAAATAGTTCTGTCTTGTTGAATATTAAGCAAGAGTTAGTCCCCTGCTCTGAGGCTCACAGTCATACTAAAGAGATGGCTGTGTGACCTATGAGGAAAAAGGTGGAGTAGCATCTGTCAGTCCCCAAGAATAGGTCACTAGCAGCAGACATGAGGAGGCGGTGGGACAAGAATCATGACTACACCCATGGAGCCTTTAAATGAAGTCACAGATGTATGTGTCACACTGTGGGGTATCCCACATGTGGAATTAGAACAGCTGTGCCCAAGGCTCAGCTCTGACCTCCAGCAGCTGTTACAAACTGTCCATCTCAATCGTCTCTAAAATCCAAGACCATTACATGCTCAACCAGTCATTCCCTGCAAAAGAAGCCTGGTTAGTTTGGCCTTTCTGCAGCACCTGCTGAACTCCCAGCTAAGATTTCCTGGTAAGCTTTCTCAGAGCTTCCCTTGTGAACACTGCTCAGCCTGGGCTGGCAGATCTCCTCCTATGCAGGCCACGCTCTGGCTGCTATCGTGCAACAGGGATGCAGAATGGGAAACTATCACAGTTCTTTGAAACGGATTATGCAGAGGGTTGAAGAGACAGCGTTTGCTTTGTAAACCAGTTGTTTTGTTTCTTTGCTTGCACTGTTTTTTCTTTGGTCAGCTTGACATGAGCTCGAATCAACTGGGAAGAAGAACTTCAATTTAGAAAATTCCACCATCAAATTGGCTATAGGTAAGTCTGTGGGGGCATTTTATTGACTTATTATTGTTGTGAGAAAGTTCAAACCACACTGGGCAGTGGCACCCCTGGACATGTGGTCCTGTGTGCTACAGAAAATCAGACTGAGAAAGTCCTGGAGAGCAAACCAGAAAGCCAAGACCCTCCCTTGCCACTGGTTCAGATCCAGAATCCAGGTTTCTGCCTGACTTTCTTCAATGATGGACCGCAATAAGATGAAATAAATACTTTCTTGTCCAAGTTGCTTTTGGTCATGTGATGGAAAGCAAACTAAGATATTATGAAAACATCAAGACCTGAGTATGAATTCCTAGCACCTGTATAAAATCCAAATGCAGCAAGGGGATTCTAATCTCAGTACTGGGGCAAGAATGAAGACAGTGGATTCTTGAGCTTGGTGAGCAGATAGCCCATCCAAATCAGTGAGTTCCAGGTTCAGTCAGAGACCATGTCTCAAAAAGAAAAAGGCAGAGTAATAGAAGAAGAAACATATATGACATCAACTTCTGGACTATACATGCAAATACATGTCCATACACTTGTGCAGATAGACAAACATTTAAGCATGTATAACAGCCGAGAGAGAGAGAGAGAGAGAGAGAGAGAGAGAGCACTACATGGTTATATGCTAGGCATAGTGCAATTTTCTCAATTAACTCTAAAACAACTTTGAAGGTTGGTGATTATCCAAAAGAGAGAGAAAAAAACACACAACAGCAGCAACAACAAAAAATACCACTCCACTTCTATTTGTTAAAATCATAAAACCATGAAACTAGTGAAATTGTCAGGGAAATTCTTTGGAGTCTGTCCATTTATTTGTCAAGGTTCCTCTGTGTGTGTGTGTGTGTATGTGTGTGTGTGGGGGGGGTGGGGGTGTGTGTGTGTGGGTGGGTGGGTGTGTGTATGGGTGTGACAGAGTGTTTGTATTTGTGCATGGGTATGTGTGTGAGTGTATGTGAGTGTATGAGAGGATGTGTGAGTGGGAGAGGCCATGTTATTTGTGTGTGAGTGTATGTGTGAGGGTGAGTGAGTCTGAATGAGTGTGTGTACAGCTACATGCACGCCACTGTACATGTGTGAAAGTCAAGAAGAAAAACCTTAGGAGTAGCCCTAGCTCTCTGCCTGGTGAGAGTTAGCTTTCCTTTGTTCTGCTACTGAGCTACATATTCAGCCTATGTGGCCCACAAGCTTCTGGAGAATTCTGTACCATCTTCACATCTCATTAAGAGCACTGGAGTTATAGACACAATCACTGCATTCACCTTTTACTTTCTGCATCTGGATATTCTCCACTTCATGGGGCTGGAGAAATGGCACAGTGGTTAGGGTCACTGGCTGCTTTTCTAGAGGAACCCACATGGGGTCTCACACTGTCTGCAGTTTCACTCCCAGATTCGACACCTTCTCCAGCTTCCATGAGCACCATGTATGCACATGGTACACAGACCTACACGCAGACAAAACACCCACACATATTAAATTATAAAATTTAAATATAAACAACAACATAAAAATTCTCCACTTCTGTCATACCCATCATAATAGAGGTGAAGTAGCATCTCACTCTAGTTTGATTTTCATTTGTTCATGGCTAATATGTGGCATCTTTCTTTATGACCTTAATGAGAGACTTGTCTATTCATATTCTTAATACATTTCTACCGAAGATTATTTACCATCTCATTATTGAACTGTAAGTGTGATTCATATATCCTAGGTACAAATCCCTGTGTATATTTTGATATATAATTTGTAATTTTTTTCTCCATTTTACATGTCAACTTTTCAGTTTCTTGATAGTTTCTATTAAATGACAAATGTATGAGCATGTGTGTATGTATAGTTGTGTAGGGCAGTCTGGGTATTTATGTGAGTTCATGTGTGTGTGTGTGTGGTGTGTGCACATATGTGCACAATGACAATCTTGGGTGTCATAGGTGCTGTCCACCTTGTTATTGAGGCAAGGTCTTTTACTGGCCTGAAAGTCACCAAATAGTCTCAGCAAGCTTCCCAGGGAGTACCAGGGATCTACTTGTGTCTAGGACTCCTAGCCTTGGGATTTCAAACATTGACACCACACTGAGAAATTTAATTTTTAAGTAGATTCTGAAAATTGAACTCAGATCCTGATGCTAACAAAACAAGAATTTCACCAACTTAACTATCTCTTCAAGATACTACAGAACAACAATTTTAATTAAAATATTTATTAATACTATTATTATTGTTATTTATTGCATTGTGTGTGTGCGTGTGTGCATGCACATGCATGTACAAATGTACCACAGAGCATTGTGAAGGTCCGAGAACAACTTTGTGGAGTTGTTTATCTCATTCTTCTACTTTATAGAAGAGCTTGGAACTGAACCTAGGGCTCCACTCTTGACTTAAATCTTTCAATCCCAATATTACTCCTCTCTGTTTTCTGTTTAAAAACAAATTCATTTTTATGTGTTTGTTTATCCACAAGCTTGTACACCATGTGCATGCAGTTCCCAAAGAGGCCACAAGAGGGTGTTCGAACCCCTAGAGCTGGCATTAAGAATGGTTGTGAACAGCCATTTGGGTGCTAGGATTTATTAAACCTAGGTCCTCTGCAAGCATGACAAGTACTCTGATCCACTGAGATGACTCCCCAAACCCCTTGTTTTTCATATATCCTACATTCTACTATGCTCTTTCCATTAATGCATACCCTCCTCATGGCCTCTTCCAGGTTTCAAGAAAGTTTGAAAGGAGATACCATGCATGTTTTAATAAGGCTGCTTCCAGAAGCCCTGAGTTATCAAACAAAACCTTGGTACCGGGACTGGGATACCTCTTTAGGAGTTGGTGAAGGAGGCTCCTAAGGCTCCTCAAACTATTCCTTCTGGTTTCCCTCCAGACATAGATGATTAGACCCTCCTGCTAAAGATACCACACATTTAGATACATGATAAGGGCAAAACAAGCTGGAAGCTTCCTCCCTACCAAATTACTTCCTACTTCTAGATGGTGCTATGCAGGCTTCTGGAGGACAAAAGACATCATTGGTCTTGTCTAGCTACGACTATTAAAGTCCACGAGAGCAATTTGACAGGCTAAGCATGCCAAATCCTGCAGTAGTGGCATCATGGTCAGTAGCAATAACCAGCCTACCTCAGATAGGATATTAGACCTATTCCACAGGAAGAAATCCATGCCTCATACAAAAAAAAATGATAAAAAAAATTATAAAGGCTGAAAGATTTGGTGTTAGTAGGTAATCAAATACTGTTGCATAGCTAAACAGACATAATATTGAATGACCTTCTACATATTTATGCTTATACCCATAAATAAATGCTACTCTCAGTATGAAGCAGAGAAGCCTCTTTGTGCAGAGAATGGGGGAGACTGCAGAGACTTAAGGCCACACAGGATGCTGATGGTGGGTGACAGATGAGGACTCAACCCCACACAGGATATTTTTATCAACCCATCTAAGACCCAGGAGACACTGGTGTAGGGATAGGGCGGGAAAATGTAGGAGCCAGAAGATATGGAAACAGGTTTAAACAGGTATTTATCTTTCAGCTTAAATAGTCACCTGTCAAATTTATGTGACTTTGGATGTGACTCCAGCTCCCCTATTAAACACATAAACAGAAAATTCAGCCACTTCTTTTTCTAAGCTATTTAAAGTAAATTCTGTTCGAAGACATTAGGTGAAAGAGGTTAATGCTAAAATAGCACAGGCAAATGGTAGCTGATAGAAGTGCGGTGAGAGACGGTGTCTTGAATCCTGTCTACCGTGGAAGTACAGGGCGCTGATGAGCCCCATGTGTGGTGCGTCTGACCTCCGTTTATCATAATTACAGCATAGATTTCAGGTCATTCACTGGCAGAGAGTGTCTAGGGTTTAGTGTTTAACTAAAGATATTCTCTGCTTAGACATCTTTCTGGAATCCTTTATCATATAAGATAAATGTGTACTGGTCCCTCGCAATTGAACAAAGTTGAAATTAGTTGAAAGGCATTTCTCAGAAATCTCCAATTTGTTCATGCTCTTAAAAAACATGGCAGACTCTAGTCTTTTTCTCTCAAAACATTATAAGTGGGGAGATGGATATGTGAAGAGGCTGACGTCCTGATCTCTTTCCCTGTCTCTAATCTCAGGAATAAGCTTTCTCAGATCTGATTTGGGATGTGTGCCTCCCTAGAAAATGTCTGCCACAATGGCTCATCAACTAATATGCTGTTTCTGTTTCCCAAGAATCTACATATTAAACACCAACTCTCATGGAAAATAAAAGTGAGAGGCACGCCAAGACAATTCTAGCTTCTTTCCTTCAACTCCACCACTATGCTCAGTAGGAGTCTGTAATAGCAAATCTTGGCTGTCAACTGTACTGTATCTGGAATGAACTACAATACAGAAATGGAGGGCACACCTGTGAGAGATTTTCTGCATGATTTGAAGTGGGTGAATCCACTTGTAGTTAGAACCTTTGAGGTAGGAATACACATACCTTTGATCTAGATCTTGAGGTTGAAATACATGTATCTTCAATTCAGATCTTAAGGGCCTTTAATTTAATTGAGGTGGGAAGGCATACCCTTAATATGGGCCATGCCTTCTGCTGGAAGTCTATATAAAGGACATAGATGAAGGAAGCATTTACTATTTGTTTGCTTGCCCTCACCTTGCTAGCATATCCACTTCTTCACTGGCATTGGAGACTACTTCTGAATTCCAGCATATATAATAGAAAACCTACTGAAGCATCCGGACGTGTGAGACTGAACCAACTACTAGATTCTCAGAGTTTCTGTTCACAGATAGCTTAAAAGTCATTCCAGTAAATCCATGTGTGTGTGTGTGTGTGAGAGAGAGAGAGAGGGGGGGGGAAGAGAGAAGAGAGAGAGAGAGAGAGAGAGAGAGAGAGAGAGAGGGAGAGAGAGAAGAGAGAGAGAGAGAGAGAGAGAGAGAGAGAGAGAGAGAGAGAGAGAGAGAGAGAGAGAGAGAGGAGAGATATTTATAAATTCTGTGACTCTAGAGAACCCTGACAACTGCAGTGCCCATGACTTGGAAGTGGTGAAATCGATCGGTTCACTTTTTCCTTCGGCCAGTTCCTTTTTAAAAGGTAACATTAATTGAAAGGGAAATGCAGAAATACAGCAGCATCATTTTCAAGTTTGTTTTTATCCCCTACTGACCAGGGCAATGGAAACAATATCATACTGAGGAATTTACTCGTAAAACCAGACTCCAAAAACAGGTTGTGAGGGTTTCAATAACTGATGTAAACATTTTATACCTCTCCAAGAGTGAGGCTTTTATAAATCTGAGACCTTCCATGCCTTGTTCATTGCTCCATGCTTAGCACATCAACATATCTGGAACATACATAGATGCACAATTAACCTAGAAAGAATACTGGATGCTGAGTCGCAAGTTCACTTCACACTAAGGATTCAGCCCTTAGCAAAAGTTGTGCTTATTCTCATGAGAAAGTGGATCCTATCTCTTAATCAATTAAGGAATTAAAAGACAATACAATCAATAAAATAATTAAAAGACAAAAAAATAGTTCAGAGCAAAGGAAAAGCAAAATTAACTGGCAAGTGTTACAGACCCCTTAACTATGTGAGCAGAGGCCCCTGAGGCTGCCAATCACCCAGAGGAAGGAGGTACTTGGGTTTCACATGCTGCATGTTGGGATTCTCTCCCTTCTGTCCACTACTAGACCAACCTTGTTCTCATGTCCTTTATGGTGCAGGGATCGTCTGCCTGTCTCAGACACAGAAATCATTGCAGTAGGAAAATGGGTATGTTATTAACATTTCACATAAATGAAAATGGTCAAAAGACAATAATGTAATTAACATGGTGCTAAATAGATAACCTTAATAAAATGGACAAATTCCTAGAATCTTGAGACCCCACCAGACCACATCACCCAGCACTGGAATGCCTGATCGCAACCATAGCTAGCGAGAAGTTTGTAGCAATAATCAAATTCCTTCAGTGGAAGAAAGCTTGGGGGTCACATAACTTTATGTAAAATTATCAAATGCTTACAGAAGGACCAACACTAATCCTTGAATTTTCCTGAAAGGATAAAGATAAAATGATTTAGCTCACATTAAGAGATTATAGGTTACCTTGAGATAAAAATAGCATGAGTATACATCAAATGATAACCCAAATCCTGGGACTATTGAGACAAAAATCCTTAACAAAATTCTCGCAAACTTAGTTCAGAAATGTGTTGAAAGGATCACACACCACGGACAAGTGAGAACTATTGCTAAAATGCAAGGACAGGTCAACCCATGGAAATCTAGCAATGCAATGCATGCCATTAGCAGAATGGAGAAGCAATAACAGGTATTACCCCTCAAATATCTCAACCACCTTAATCACTAGAAAAAATTCCCAAAGTTGTGACTGGAGAAATGACTCAGCGGTTTAAAAGAATATTCTGTTCTTTGAAAGGACTGGAGTTTAGTTATCAGCATAAACATCAAGTGACTTAAAATGTCTGTAACTCCACCATACGGGGTTAGATGGCCTCTTCCAGCCTCTGTGGGTACCTGCAAGCATGTGGCATAAGCAAAGAGACTCCTGTGAAATTGAGGCCAGCCTAGTCTACCATAGCAAGGCCCTACCCAAAATAATAAATAAATCAATAATTTTAAAAGAAAAAAAGAGAAGAAGAAGGAGATAGAAGAGGAGGAAGAGGAAGAAGAGGAGGAGGAAGAGGAAGAAGAAGAGGAGGACGAGAAGGAAGAGTTGTCATGCCATAATAGTTTGAAAGCACTGGTGCACACACCGTAGTCAAAGAAGATACTGGTGTCCTTATGCTGCTCTCAAGCCATCAATATTGTGCCCACAAAGTTTATGCTCTGTAGAGGACAAAATGCAAAACTGATTTCTAATCACCCACAGAAACAAAAGCATGGCATAAGGACACGACATTTAAAGATGGAAGATTTATTCTGGTGCTACAGCATCACCGAAGGCCTTTCAAAAGAGCAGCATCAAGTACGCATTGGACAGCATATTGGCATAAAGAAGAGCCATGCCCTAAAAGAAACAAGACAGCTGTTCATTGTGATGCAAGACTCAAAGTTCCAGAAACCATCCTGAAATCCAGTCAGACCACAGAGGTACTTCTGTGCAGTGTCCCATATCTTATTTCCATATTGTCTAAAACAAAAAAATTCTTTCATTTCTTTTAGATTTATGCTTTTGTACTAATCATCATTTTACTCTTTAAATACTATTTATATTTGCAAATTTCCAGTACTGTAGCATAAATTGTATAATGACTTTTAAACCAATTTTTGATTGTATTTGTTGTTGTTCATTTGTTTGTAAATTTGACTGTTTTCCAAATTGTGATCTTGACTTGACTTGTGTATAAATACTGAGTATGCCTGTTAAAATGTAGGGTTTTTTTTTTCAGTAAATGAAAAAAATATGCTTTAGGTAAAAGGTAAAATTTCAGTAGCCCCTACTTGAGTGATGGCAGATTGCCTATGTAGATATGTAGACAGTGAAAACTGATGCATGCACTGAGCAGCCAGGAAAATTTGCACTTTTATTTGGAATATATCCTTCTGCTAATATTTCTCACTTAATTAATGTGCTGGGATTTCGTTATTTGTTTATATCAAACATTTGTATTTTTAGAAACAAGTTATTATTGTCTGTTTCATAATGTAAGATGGTTTATAAAATATGTTATCATGGGTTTGTGCTTACCAAATAACCTTTAAATGTAAATATGTGAACTTTTAAGAAATCATTAAAGGCAATGGTAGCACATGCCTTTAATCCCAGTACTCAGAAGGCAGAGGCAGACAGATCTTTGAATTCTGGTCAGGCTGTGATGTTATAGTCCCCTCTGTGTGCTGTGATTACCATTAGTGAATAAATTAAACTGTCTTGTCCGGTTGATAGGGCAGAACTTAGGTAGGCAGAGAAGACAGCACTGAATGCTGGAAGGAAGAAGGCACAGTCAGGAAGACGCAATGGAGCTGCTGGAGATAGACGTGCTGAAATTTTGCTGGTAGGCTACGACCTCATGGTGATATACAGATTAATAAAAATGGGTTAAATTGAGATGTAAGAGTTAGCCAATAGAAGCTACAGCTAATGGGCCAAGCAGTGTTTTAATTAATAGTTTCTGTGTGATTATTTCAGTTCTGGGCAGCCAGGACAAACAAGCAACTTACTCCAACAAAGCTGGTCTACAAAGTGAGTTCTAGGACAGTCAGGATTACACAGAGAAACACTGCCTAAAACAACCCCCTGCCAAAAAAAAAAGGAAAGAAAAGGAAAACTTTTGATTATGAATATTTTTCCTAGATATATTCAAGTTGCTTGCCGCGCACTGCGCCCCCGTGTCTGTGTTCGGTGCGCTGGCACCCAGTTCATGAGATTCGGGCAAGGGGCAGGAGGTTAAAATACACAGACACACACAGACAGAGAGACAGCAACACGGGTCATCCTTGAATTTCCCAAGAATGCCCCCTTTATTGTGTTCTAGAGATAGCCACGCCCCAGCCAAACCCACCAGAAACCACTCTCCTGCCATCAGGAACTCCTGAAGGTCTCGTGCTCAGGGCAGCTGTAGGCACTCAGATCAGGGGATTACAAGAAATTCAGGATCTGGGGTCTCATTGCTCCCAACATCTCCTCCCTAAATTTTTTATAAAACAGAAGACCTTCCTGACCACACAGCCTTTTGGTCACTTTGATTGAACCTGTACTCAGGAGAAAGTGACAGCATCTCCTGAGGAGCCGCCACAGCTCACACTCCACTGCAACATTTCAGGAGGTCTCGGGGTTTCAAACCACATGAATATCAAATAAATCCTTAGGCTCTCATCGTCTGTGGAGACAAAAACAGACCCTCCTTTCCAAAACATCAAATTCTTAAGCCCATATTTTAAAGTCAAGATACCTTTCTTAGCAGTTCCTAGAATCAAATGTCTTTTTCCAGTCCAGAACACAAAAGACAACACAATCAACATATCATATACCTGTACACATTTATCTTTTTAAGCTATATACTTTCTATCTTTTCCCAATATATACGTCCCCTCCGGCCAGGGACAACCCTGTTCGTTTACCCCTCTTTCTCGGTTGGAGTTCCACTTGCTGCCAAACCGAGCAAAGGACGTCAGGATTAACCATATACCCCAATCCACCCTCACCTTCTGAGGGCGACCTCTCAGCGTTCCCTAGTTCCCAAATCTCTGCTGGGACCTCCAATTGCCGCAATCTCGGTGGGGACCTCCAATTGCAGCACACCGCGCCCGTGTCTGCGTTGGGTGCCCTGGCACCCAGTTCGTGAGATCTTTATGTTTCAGGATTCTGATCTTTTGAGGTTTCATCATTTGGGACAATAGCATGAAACAGTAAAAGTAATCATTGACCATAGTGGAAGAGACAAGTTGACTGGACAGAAATAAGAATATTGATGGCCAGGAATAGTCTTTTCAGATTATAATCAAACATCTACTCCCAGGCATGATTATCTAAGCAATTACAGAAAAACATTTTTAAAATTCCATACTGTCTCATGATTAAAAAAATACACAATAAAATAGCAACAAAAAGAAACCAGCCCATTGAATATAGAAATGTTAAGAATGAAAACATGAACACTTCTGTTCCACACTGAGTGTCCTACTGGATGTTCTAAGCAAAGTAATTAGGCATGAAAAAGAAGTAAGAGCCACTTAGACTAGAAGAAGTAAAATTTTGTTTTTAGACAACATGATCTTATAGGTAAGAAAACATAAAGATCACACAGACACCCACACACAAATCCAGTAAAATAGTATAGTCAATATCTAAAAATCAATTGCATATCTATACACTATGAAGAAATTAGGAAGGAAAATTGTTTTAAATTATTTAATCAAGTCTTTCAAATGAAAACAATACTTGGAATCAAAACAGCAAAAAACATTTGTGTAACTATAGAACATTTCTGAAACTAATGAAGACATAATCAAGTGGGAAGACATCGTATGCTCACAGATTGTGAGATTTGATAGTAGCATGCCATTGTCACTTATATTTACATGGAGATTCAATGCAACTTTCTTTTCTTTTCTTTTTTTTTTTTTTTTTTTTTTGGTTTTTCGAGACAGGGTTTCTCTGCAGCTTTTTTAGAGCCTGTCCTGGAACTAGCTCTTGTAGACCAGGCTGGCCTCGAACTCACAGAGATCCGCCTGCCTCTGCCTCCCGAGTGCTGGGATTAAAGGCGTGCGCCACCGCCACCCGGCTTGCAACTTCTTTTAAAACTCCCATAGTACTTTTGTCCAGAATAGAAAAACCCATTCTGAAATTTCATGTGGCCCAAAGGAGCAAGAACAAATAGAACAAGGAAGCTCGAATGTACCCTTCCTGGTTTGATACTTTCTACAGGTCCTTAGTAGTCTGTAACTCAGTAGTCTATAAAGATGGATACATACACAGACGGATGCAACACACTAGAGAGATCAGAAACCATCACATGACCAGGTAATTTTTAATAGAGGAGCATTTGTTACTTTTCTATAAATATCATGACCAAGGCAACTTACAGAAGAAAGATTATTTTTGCTATGGCTTCAATGGGTTAGAGTCCATAGAGAAAGGTGCCATGAGTCAGCAGGCAGTTCGAGCTGGAAGCTTAGAGCACATATCATCTCAACCACAGTAGAAGCAGAGAAAGCAAATTGGAAGGAGGTAAATTTATTTATTTTCAAAGAGTAGTTTTTTAAAGGGCATGGTCCCTGAGAGGTCAATCATGCTCCCACTGAAAGCCTCAAACCCAAAAGTCTAGAGGAGACACAATATTGGCTGGATAGAAAAGAGACAAGATGGATCTAGAGGAGTTGGTGTAAGGGACTGATAAAGAACTAACTACAGTATATAAAATTTTCAAGGAACTAACAAAACTGTGAAAAAAAAGGCTTTGTTCCACTTCTTTTCAATGTCTGTGGACAAAATATGAAATACAGATACTAAAAATAGCCATACCTATTTTCCAGGAAAGTCAGTGAGGGAGAACAAACATCAAATAGCCACTGTTAAGGTGCCCCTGTTAAGGTGACCCAGATAGTTTGCCTCCTCTGTTGGTAGTAAAATTATTATAGTTTTGTCTATCATGAGGTGGTAAGTTCATCTGTGTTCTCTTCCTTGCAATACCTTATTTGAGATAGCTGTACCTCTTTCCAATGCAGCTGGTATATATAAATTTCTCTTTCCTCTTTTCCTGGTATTTTATGAAAATAGTTGAACCCCTTCCAACTATCTGCATCTCTCTCATCAAACCAGGCCTTCCCTGTCCTCGTTTGTCTCTGTTGCTGTGGCAAAGCACACCAACCACAAGCAGCTGGGGAAAGAAATGGTTTATTTTAACACATAGGTTATAGTCCATTGTTGAGACAGGAGCTCAAGGCAGAGACTGGAACCAAGACCATGGCAGAATGCTTCTTATTGGCCTGCTCTCATGCCTTGCTCAGCCTTCCTTCTATGACATGCAGGACCACATGCCCAGGGACAACAGTTCTCCCAGTAGTTGGGCTTTCCTACATCAATTAGTAATAAAGGAAATGCCACACAGACATGCCCAAAGGCCAACTTGATGGAGGCAATTCCTCAGCTGAGGTTTTTTTCTTCCTAGGTGACTGACATTAGGTTTCTGTCAAGTTGACAGCTAAAGCTACTGGTGACATTCCTTAGAGAAATCTTCATCTGTATACAAAGCAGTCATTTCACAGAAAAATTTAAAACTATGTGTACTTCTTGTTTTTCTTTTTTTAACCTTTACAAGCAACACAGAAAGATTTACAGGAATGGTAACTAGGCAACCAAACCAAAAATCTAAATAATGTCATCTTGTTAGGGAGATCTGGGAACACTCTGCACAGGCCCTCCTGTCTTGCTAAAGGTCACTGATGCTTCCCAGTGACACATCTCCTCGTACAGTCTTCATCGCAATAATGTGAGCATTTATCAGCCATCATGGCTTCTTTGATAAACAGACAGTTTCAAGTGAGCAAATTGTGTAACTCAAAATTGAACTGATGCAAAGTAGATACTAGAATGAAAACACAGTACTCACATCAGAGCGAACCTCCCAGCATTTTCTCAGGGCAATTTAGAACTCATGAGGAAAGTCAATAGAGTCTTATATCTTTCACAGATAGAAAAATTCTCACAACCTAAGTATCTTCAGCCTGAGTTTAGAAAGTGTATGTGCAAGTTAACATAAAATAGCCATTTAACATCTCCCAGGTATGGTGGTCTACATGTTCGTGTTCATTATTTTATTTAATCATCATATCAGTTCTGTATTATCATAATAATCTTATAGAAGGGAAGAAAACTGTTAGGTGAAGGATAAAGTTACATTAAACATGTATTTATTTGATATAAATGATGATATTGAGTATACTGACATGCATTAGGTCATTTATCAAATATTTATTGACTGGCATTCCCATGGGTGCAGTAGATTTTGTTAGAGCTGGCTGAGATATAATGCCTCTCACCAAGGTGTGGGCTCTCTTGTTGGGTAGGTACATTGAAAATTCATGTAGTTATAATATAGAGAGCTGTTTGATAAATTCAATGGTGCAGAGTAAGCACCTTCAAGGCAGTGGTTCTGACTGATGTGTGATGAAGTTTAACATTATAAAGCCCACAGGGCTTTTGACTGAGACTACAGGTTGGGTAACAATGAGTTCAAGGTCATCCCAGAGAGCTTCTTCTTCTATTTTGCCATTAGCACGGGAGATTAATTCCTTTCCAGATGCCAGACCTTTTCATGGTCATACTTGTTCAATGAATGGTTGAATGCAAACTTCATTTCTCTTAAGAGTAACAAGATGAGGGCGAGATTTAGTGGCAGTATCCATAAATTTCTCTAAGTGATTTAGAAAAGGAACTCACTCATATTTTAGGCTTTTAAGAAACAGGATACTGTAATAAAAGACATTGACTCAACATGTTCCTTACTACTGATGACAACTCAATTAGGACTCAGTGTGAGTGCCTCAGGGTTCTGCTAATTGGACTTCAGAGTCAAAACAACATGTCCAACTGATCTGTAAATATGTAACTGGGTAGAATGATAGCCAGCTTTTTTTTCTCATTGATTGTGACCCCTAAGAGTGCAATAGCATGGATTTGGCATATACTAGTCGGCTACACTGTGGGTGAGGAGTAATGGGATGTTCCAGTTGTTTAGAGATGAAAAATTATTTTCTCTCTCTAAAAACCTGACAGACATTAGGCAAAGAAGAGTATAGATATTAGAATTCCTTAAGGGCAACTCAACGGAAAACTGGAAAGAGATGTATAACATTAAAAGTTGTTTATGGAGTCTTGCCGGGTGTTTTATACATATTAACTCATTTGGCTTTGCAACCATCTCATGAACTACCTTGATGGTTTAGAAATGCTTTATGCAAGCATCCATGTTCAGTGGGCCACAGAACTGAGACCCAAGACCAATTATGGCTTCTGCTCCCACAATTACATCCCAGGGTATCTGAAGTACATGAAGCAACATATCGCACTAACATATCTAGGCACCCCTTGGTAGTAAAAGCAGGAAAGTTAAGAGAGCAAAAGAAATGAGAGAACAGCCTGAGGTTTAAAATCTGAAAGTATGAGATTACCACTATCATTAGCAAGAACAACAACAACAAAATGTCGAATTTGGCAGCTGGGGAGGTGGATCAACCATTGTAGCCCCTGCTACTCTTCCAGAAGACTTGACTTTTGTTCTCAGGACCCATGTCAGTTGATTTGTAACCGCTTGCAATTCCAGGGGTCCTGATGCCCTCTTCTAGCCTCTGTGGGCACCCATACATACAGTGCACAGGCACACACACACACACACACACACACATGCACACTTCAAAAAATAAATCTTTAAAATACAAAGAAGAAAATTTGGGGAAGGATCCAGGAGAGAGCAATATTATATCTTGTGTAGGTTATGCTTAACTTTATCTCTTCAAAAGGTACCTTGGTTAATGTCCATGGACTATGACAGGAGAGTTCAAGATTGGAATTCAGATTGGAAATAATCCCCGTATGGATTTTATCTCCATATCAGTTCCTGCTCTGGAGGGAGACGCATGTGGGTCAGATTAGCATCAAACTGGTCATTGGTCAGAAATACATACTCATTTTAAGGGCCTAAGGCATGGCCTAGGAAGCAGGGGTGATGGGAACAGAGGTATACAGGGGACCTGAATGAGCAGAAACTGTGGCACAGAAAATGAAAACTAAGGCTAAGGCATTAGAACATTTTCACTAGGGAGAGTAGGATGGGAGTACCCAAATGGAGCCAGTGCAGTTAGAATTGCAGAGCTGTAAAACACAGGAGGGCCTGATGAGAGCAGAGCAAGAGACAAATCTTCCCCAAGAGCAGCCTGAGAGTTACAATAATGTCTTCTTACATTTTGGGCATGGATGGGGAAGAAATGTGGTTTAGTGATTCTCAAGTGGTTCTTGACTTTTGTCAAAAGTTTCAGTCAAAGCAAGGGACTTTAAACTTTAAGCTTGACCCTTGACACACAGGAGCATCATTAGCTGTCCAGGTACTTGAAATGGCACACAAATGTGACAGAAAATGGAAACTAAGACTTCATCACTGGGGAGATGAAGAGCATGTGTGCATGCATGTGTGTGTGTGTGTGTGTGTGTGTGTGTGTGTGTTACATATATGTGGTATATGCACACTTGTGTTTGCAGGTGCATGCGTCTGTCCATCTCCATGGAGGCCAGAGCAGGACTCATGCATTGGTGTTCTGTTTCATGACTCCACACACAATTCCTGTGAGCAAAGGTCTCTCACTGACTGTGGAGCTTGGCTGGTAGCCAGTAGGACCCATTCAATCGCCTGTGTTTACATCACACACTGCACTGAAGCTACAGACAAGTGTGGCCACACCTGGGATTTTTACATGGGATCTGGGGATCCAAACTCTGTTCTCAGACCTGTACAGCGAAGACTTTAATCCACTGAGCCATCTCCTCATCCCCTATGAAATTTCGTTGTTAAACTAGAAGGACGTGACATAAAAACACTATATGAAGGACAAATAGGGAACTATCCAGAGAAAGAATCATGGGAAGACAGCTGAGGCTGGGAGTGAAGCTCAGTGGTAAAAACAACAACAACAATAACAACAACAACAAAAACCCCCCAAACCAAAAACACCTGCCCAGTCTGCACAAAGCCTTGGGGTCTACTCCACTGCATTGAAAGAAAATGACTCTGTTTCCCCAAACTACCATTCACAATACTTCCTATAATTGATAAAGCAATGATTATTTATCATAATTACAGTTTTTTAATTTTTCCTTCTCTCTCTCTCTCTCTCTCTCTCTCTCTCTCTCTCTCTCTCTCTCTTTCTCTCTCTCTCTCTCTCTCTCTTTCTCTGTGTGTGTGTGTGTGTGTGTGTGTGTGTGAGAGAGAGAGAGAGAGAGAGAGAGAGAGAGAGAGAGGTATGTTCAAGTTCACTTGTGTGAGTGCAGGTATATATGGGGGGATATTTGCCCAGGCACAATAAGCCTGGGAGCCAACAAGCCCTTGCTGGCCTGAACCAGAATAAACCGGCTATCTGCGCATGCAGTATGTAACTTCCTCAAATTGAGCCAACCTAGGTCTGCCAAAGGGCCTCAGCCACAGCCACAGATGTCAGGAGACAAGATTACCTGAACCTGTCTCCAACTGCCATGAGAGACCCTGACATCAGTGTTACTGCTTCCCCTCCCTTGGCAGGTGGGGGTTATCTAAGGCTTTCCTTTCCTAAAATGAGCTTGCTGCACCCAGCCTGTCTCCCGGAGTCTATGCCACTGACCCCATGCCTACCTCCCCCCTCCCGCAAAAGAAAACTCAGTGGGACAAAGCAGCAGATCAAAGCAACTGGCATACACATGTGATGTCAGAATCCCTTCTGTATGCTGTGAATATGCTTTATTACCATTGGTTAATAATTGGCCTATGGCTTGTCAGAATAGAGATAGACAGGGAAACTAAACTGAATGAAGGGAGAAAGAAGGCAGAGTTAAGGAGAGGCCATGTAGCTACCAAAAGGAGAACAGTATTCCAGAACCTTACTGGTAGGCCACAGCATTCTGATGATACATAGATTAATTTAAATGGGTTAATTTAAGATGTAAGAGTTAGTTAATAAGAATACTGAGCTAGTAGGCCAAACAGTGTTGCACTTAATATAGTTTCTGTGTGATAATTTGGGCCTGGGAGGCCAGGAAACAAACGATGAGTCTCCTTTTACACACGTGCTGATATGCACTTGTGGAAGCCATAGGATAACCTAGATAGTTGGTCTTCACCTTCCACCTTGTCTTAAGGTAGGGTCTCTCCTGCTGTGTGGAACTGCATCTGCCAGGCAAGCTGGTCCATGAGCTACTGTAGATCCCCTCTCTACCTCTCATCTTGCTATTAGAACACTGGTATTGCAGCTGCATGCTATTATGGCAATCTTTGTGTGAGTTCTGGAGATTTTAACTAACTGCAGTGCTCACACTTGGGGGCCAAAGCTTTTCACAGAGTCATCTACCCTGACCTGCGGTTGCATTGTTTTTCTGGATGTGGATCAGTACCTAGGACATGCAGTAAGAGAACAGTAGAAACCGTGAAACTAGATACCATGATCTTGTTCTCAATCTCTCAGTAAAAACTTTCTGCAGCACACTTGGCAGGATACTAACCAAGTGGTCAAATAACAGGTGGTAGCAAGAATTCCTAAACCAAAGACAGCTATTCTAGGGAGCTAGAGGTCTAGGGGCCTGAACTACAGAGATATGGAGCAGAATAAATCTCGATAGTCATTTTGTGATTAATTATTCTCATTTATCCATGTGAAAAAAACTTTAATTCCCCTAGCGGAATGATTTGGAAAGATAAGAAAATGCGAAGCAATGAAGACTAGTGCATCAAATGCACAAGGATTTTAGTTATTTTTTTCCTACGTAACTGAAACATTGTCCCACAAATGGGATCTCCTTCAATGGTGGTTTGTTGTGGCTGGAGAGGAGGCTCAGTTATTAAGGATGTGTGTCGCTCTTGCAGAGGACCTGAGTTCCCAGCGTTACGTTAGGTGACTCACAAGTACCTATAACCCCAACTCCAAGGGAATGTGATGCCCTCATCTGGCCTTTTCAGGCACCATTACACACATGAGCGTATACACCAAGAAACATGCATGCATTACATAAATAATGAAATCTTGGAGATAAGAGAAATGAAGCTTGTAAATTATCTGGTGCACTAAAACCTAACCATCCAGTGATTTATTGGACATGTTCTAAGAGAGTAATACATCTCTACATTCACTAAAACTTTTGGGAAGTTTTGTGGTTTGTTTATGAAAAGCAATTCATTTATTTCACAAATTCTACTTTTCAAGTATTGACCAAACTATAGTCTTCTATAGGTATTGCTAGGTTTCACTTAGAATTCTTACAAATAATTGTATTTCACTTTGTCAGTACAGCAGTACCAGGCTGAAATATGGATTAAACAATATCACTGCTGTGTTAGAAAATTAATTCCTAAAAGAAATGTTATTCTGAAGCCTGTATTTATGGAAATGGTAGATTAAGATAATTATCCTCTTAGCAGTACTTGATACTTGAATATCTGCAAAGGCAATGCAGCTTTTACCGTAAATAATTTTTAGGATATGCCAAAAAATAGCTGGGCAATCACTGGAAACCCCAACTTACAGGCCAGAGAAATAAACCTTTGAATTCTAAAATACCACATAAACATTTTGCTAGAGATTGCTAAGAGCTTGGTGACTGGAATGTAATGTTTTAGGGAGCTTGCATATTCAAAGAGCAGAGTGAGAGGGACATTATCAACACAGCCCCCGGCAACCTCAGTCTCCTGAATTCCTGCTACGGTTGATTCTTTAAGCTGCTGTTTAGCCAAGACATGCTGACTCTCTAGTTATATTCAGGTAGTTATAATGAAAAAAAACAACAAATAAAAGAGTTGTTGGTGTTGGCCTAATTTTTGAATAAAGATTGTCTATTGTCTCAGATTACAGCTCAGATGTATTGGTTCACTTTTGACCACTGAGGGAAAATCCCTGAAAAGACTTAATGGGAAAGTGTTGTTTTAAGCCCTTCAGAGATGTCCAACAATGTTGGAGGAAAGTTTCTCACCTCACAGTAGACAAGAGACAAGAGATGAGGCAAAAGATGACCTTCAAGAATGCATCTCTGGTGGCTTATCTGGTTCAACTTCACCCACCATTAAATAGCCCATTTAATACGAACACAACAGTGGGCTGATCCTTGCTGAAATGAATGCCTACCTTCTCTAATCACACCCAAGCCACACTATCAGCTGGGAGCCAAGCCTTCAGTACAGGGGCCGCTGGGAAAACACTTTATGCCCAGATATAGCAGATACCCAAGCTCAGTGATAATTTGAAGCTAAGGTTCTTTCAACCAGCTCCTGTCAGCATCATTTCCAATACTTTGTCCACGGTGCTAGTTCAGCCTCAGTTCTTCATCCTCTCCCTTTCCATGAGAAAGGAAGTAGAATAAAGTAGACAATAGTCTGGCTTCCTCTGTTCTTTGATGCTGGTCTCTGGTACCCTCTTGAATCACATGACTGTTTGGTGTTGGGTGACTTTGTAGGTTCTGGGAGGTGCCTTCATTTCCAGAGACTCATTAATTCTTTGGATATGCACCTGAGATTTACATTTTAAGTCCCCCCCCCCCACACGTGTGTATATATATATATATATATATATATAGATATATATATATATAGTTAGATGTGGTATATATTAATATGTATATATACATACACATGTATATATGTGTATGTGCACATATACATATCTATATGTATAAGTATGTGAGTATATACACAGATATATATGCATATACATAGTCATATGCTTCTCACAAACTTCTCTTTGAGGTTCTATTAACCATAGTCTTATTTCTTTTTCTTTTCCTTGATCATTCTGTGACTGATTCAACTCCATATTTTTATTGTCCTGTAGGTACCATGATTTCCCCACCCTCCCACCCCAGCACACAATATCTGACTCAGAGCCAGGTATAGTAGTCCTCCCTACAACTTAGATGCTGTGGGACAAGACAATGGTCTTTTATCTTGTCACTTGTATAATTTTTAATAAATGCTGATTGGCCAGTATCCAGGCAGGAAGTATAGGCATGGGGGGGCAAGAACAGGAGAATTCTGGGAAGAGGAAAGATGCAGTCTGCAATCCTCACCCAGACAGAGAGGAAGCAAGATAAGAATGCCTTGCTGATAAAAGGTACCAAGCCACATAGTGAACACTGACAAGAATAATGGGCTAATAAAAGATGTAAGAAAGAGTTAATAAGAAACCTGAGCTAATAGGCCAGTTAGTTTATGATTAATGTAGACCTCTGTGTGCTTCTTTGGGACTGAATAACTGTGGGACAGGGCAGGACAGAAACCTCAGTCAACACTTAGATATGAGTCTAATTTGCCTGCAACCAATAAACTGCATCAAACTCTGCTACTGGGGAGATATCAGAACTCTTCTTTGTAAAGCTGCTGTGAAGACCAAGTTGTCTCCATCCCACAAGAATTAATCCCAATGATTATCTGTATTTGAAAAATTGCCAATGCCATAGACAACCAAATAATCAAGAAAAGAACAACTTATATTTAGAAAAGTTTAATAGTTTTCCAATATCCATGCTATGCATAAAGTGTAATAACTTTCAATTGTTCATGCTATCCATAAATTTTCACCAAGAAGAGGTGCAACAAACGGGGAGGGGTGATGAGTGATAAAGTTAAGAGCATAATGCAGGAGATGGAAAGAGGAAGAGGAAGGAAAGAGAGAGAGAAAGGAGCACACAGAGGTCTACATTAATCAAAGAATGAAAGGGAGAGAGAAAATCTGGTTACTAGATGAATAGACTTACCATCGATTTTATAAGATCTCTGCTCTTACCACTCATTTAAAATTAACTTATATTCACACCCAAGGTTCAGCTGGCATTGTCTCCATGGAAACCATTTAAATATGGCATATGGTAGAAACATTAAACCAACCATACCTTAAAGCACATGTAGTATATAAGCACACTGTGTGGGAATGGAGTCACTCTAAATATTCTCACTCATAGGAATGAGTTGTTGTGTGATGATGGATAATTTCCAATGAATATTTTAAATGTAATGTCCTGCATTATTTAACAATTCATCTGATGGGATTTTTTTGGGAACATTCTTAATAAATTGAATATGACTGTCTAATCTGCCAGATAAAGAGGGGGGCATTTTATGAACTGTGATATGAAAACACTATACCATCTACCATAGTTCTAGCCACAAAAGAAGTTGTGAGTAAACCTCTAAAGTGATTAGCTCTCATTAACCGATAAATGCATAAAAACTCAGCTCTGTACAGATTATATCCGATGGTATTTATTTTTATTTGGGAGGAACAAGAGAACAAACGAAGGTTCACACACACACTGAACAGCTGGTGTCCTCCCGAGTCTGCTCCCCATGCCTCTTTTCTCCATTCTCTGGACTGTTTTCTCTCTAAGTCAAATCTCTGAGGAATAAGCTACTGAATTTCAAGGAGTTCAAAAATATCACTTCTCTATTCTCTGTGGTTATTTCAGCCATATTACCCAACTTCACTATAAACCATTGGAAATAAGTGTTGCTATGTGGCATAGGCATGAGAAACTTTGAATTCTCATCTAAATATCCATAAACCCTTTTTTTCTCCTTTACATTTCTGCACTCAGATATGGGACATCAGTCTTACCCAGAAGCAAACTTCATCAGCAGCGCCAAAGGAAGAATCTAGTCAGATTGATGGTGCTCACATCCCTTTTGGGACATCAGTCAGATCACATTGGGCACAAGGGACAACATGAGGCCACTAACCTGCTGTGGAATCACAGAATAGTTCCACATCATTATCAGAGATAGCAGCGTTTGCAGGGTGCATGGAACCAGCAGGCCTGGCTACCAAAGGAAATCTCAGACACTCAGGCAAGCGCCCAACAGTAGACTACATGGAACACTTCCCACCAGCAAATAGCTTCGTATTGTTTCAGGAGGGCTTTAATTCATCTATTTTTTTAATCTACCTATTTATTTATCTATTCTCTCTCCACCCCACTTGTCTCTTCCTCCTACCTATCTTTCCCCCTATTTAGTGTGTGTGTGTGTGTGTGTGTGTGTGTATACCCACTCATATGTGTACTTGGGAGCATAGCATACTATAGCGTGTATGTTACGTTTAGATGATGCCCTCAGGTGTTGGTCTTTGCTTCCCATCTTGTTTGAGACAAAGTCTGTTTGCTGTTATATATTGCAGGTCATCTGGCCCACGGGCTTCTGGGGATTCTCCTTCCCTATCTTCCATCATGCTGCAGGAATGTCGGTATTCCTGATGCATGCTGCTGTTGCCCATATTCATGTGGCTACTGAGGAAGCACACTCACGTCCTGGCAGTCACACGGCAAGAGCTATGCACTCTCAGCCTCTTCCTTTTCCCTCAGGAGCGATTTCCACAGAAACTCAGAATGATATTGGGCTTGATTAAACTTTTTCTTTTGGGATCTTTGAGTGAAATGAGCCTGGGTTCCAGAATTGTTGCTGGGCAGTTCATCCCCAATTACCATCGTATCTGGTTCCAAAATTAGTTGTGGGAATGTGATAAAATGACACTTGGTGGGCTCACGTAACTAAATCATAATCTTCAGGATACTGAGTCTCCACACTGCAGCACAGGAGCACAGATCTCTACGTTTGTTTGTCTTTTGTCTCTGAGTGTCTCCATACTTTTCTTCCTATAAGATTCATTACAGTAAAAAGCCATGATGGTGCATGGTTATATTCAAGGAAGCCTGAAAGACCTTAAATAAGAGTTTAAGATCCAGATAATACGTGAGATTATGTCTATAAACTCCAGAGGGTGGGGATTAGTTGTTGAGTTTTTGCCTGATATGCATAAGTCACTGTGGTCAATCTCCAACACACACACACACACACACACACACACACACACACACAATACTATTTGAAAAAGAATTTGTACATACGTAACTGAATATATCAATTCCTTTTCTAATGATCCCTTTCTATTTTTCTTATATATTCTTAGTCATATATCTGAAAAACAATAAAAATTCATTATAATTTGAATAGTTCACATAAATATATTATACAATGATGTGAATATCATCATGTTTGAAGGCATGTCTGTTAAAACATGCCTTCCATGTCCTGTTCTGTCTTTCCTAGTCTCTAGTACAATGTTGAGGAGATAAGGCAATTAGAATTATCAGATTATTTCTATTTTTCATTGTAATTACTTGAAATAGCAGGATAACAGTTTATAGTATAATATTTTTAAAATTCCAGAGTTTGTGAAGATGATTTAGACCAAAAATATAAGTTAGATTTTATGGATATGACCTGCATCTGATAATTCAATTATATCAACTTTATTTTTAATTAGGGAAGATGAAAAAGTATATTTTAGTGGATTATTTACAATCAATAAAGCATTGTTTCATTATGTATCTAATCCAATGTAATATACCTCTTGCTCCTCACTGTAACTAACCTTTAATATACTTTTGTTCATATCTGAATTCACATCAGACTCTTTTAATAATCTGTGCTTCATATTTTTTACAATGTTTCTCTGAAATCTCTAATCATAACCTTCTGTTTTTGTTGATATATTTTTTCAGTGCTAATAGACACAGGCAATACTCAATATTTTTTAACAGAAAGCCATTACTTTAAAAGTTTTTTCTTTCTCTTTCATTCTGATTTATTGATTGATTAGCTGTTTGGTTAGACTGGGGTTCGAACACAAAGCCTTGAAACACTGTAGGCAAGAATGTTACCACTGAACAAAATTTCTAACTCCTGGTTTTTGGAGAGAGAATCTCATCACGTAGCCTGGGGTAACCTTGAACTAGACCAAAGTGTTCCTGCCTCTGTATCCTATAGACTAGAATTATAGGCATGCGCCAATACTCCCAGAAACATGTTATTTTATTGATCCAACAGTAGCAAAAGTACAGGCAAGGCCTTTATAAATAAATATGCCTGTTTAATATACATATATATTTTACAAATGAGCCTGAATGCCTTTATAAATTTTTATAACAATGCCAACTTAACTGCAGTAATATCAGAGAAGTCAGTACTGGGCTAGGGAGCCTACTCAGAGTGAATGCTTTGCAGTTTGAATCCACAGTGCTTTTGCAAAAGGCTGGGTATTGCTGAGCATTCCTGTAAGACCAGAATTGAGGGCCAGAGATGGTGGATCTTGAGAGCTTGCTAGCCTGCTGTCAGAGCCAGAAGAGATTTCAGTTCACTAACCTTTCTCTAGCATTAAGTCACAGAGCAATAGACTAAGAGACCTGACATCCTCTCAGGCCTATACATGCAAGCACATGAGCTTGTGCTTGTGCAAACATATTCATGTACATGCAAATGCACATATACCACATAGAAACACATACATGCACATACAGAAAGACAGACAGAGAGAGAGAGAGAGAGAGAGAGAGAGAGAGAGAGAGAGAGAGAGAGAGAGAGAGAGAGGAGGGAGGGAGGGAGGGAGGGAGAGAGAGAGAGAGAGAGAGAGAGAGAGAGAGAGAGAGAGAGAGAGAGAGAAAACTTGGGACTTTTAGTCAACATTTTCTATTTGAAATATGACAACGATTTCCTGGGGACATCACTATCAATTTTTTATTCTCCAACTGATGCAACTCAGTCTCTGGAATCGTAACTGATTTGCCTATGACCACCTCCCACACCCAGGTTTTCAACAATAAATCTTGTAAACTGGATAATCTTTAATCTCTTAAGCCAGTTCGCTGTGAAATAGAAAGCAGTCAGAACCACATGATTAAATTCTATGACCCTCAGGGTTTATGGCCTATCACTCTGTTCTCCCGAAGTACTTAATTTTTTTTATTGCTTATCCTCCCCAACGCATTCGCCCCTTTCAATAATAACTCCTCAAGATATTCCAGTAGTCTTGTGTGAGGGTTCTGGGCACTGTTGAATGCTGGAGTGCTGAGTCTTTGGTGCTCTCCTAGTATTTGGAAAAGAGAATTGAGCCAGAATTAGATCTTTTGTGTGTGGGGGGGAAGGGGTTCAAGACAGGGTTTCTCTGTTGCTTTGGAGCCTGTCCTGGAACTAGCTCTTGTAGGCCAGGCTGGCCTTGAATTCACAGAGATCTGCCTGCCTCTGCCTCCCAAGTGCTTGGATTAAAGGTGTGCCACCCCCGCTTGGCAAGATCTTACAGCTTACATGAGTCTTACTTAACGTTTGATGTTTCAATATCAAGAATACAAACTCTTTAGCACTAAGTCATAAAATAAAAACAGGGCTGAAGAGATGGTTCTGTAGTTAAGGGTACTGGATGATCCATTGATCCCCAGGTCGATACCTAGCACCCACCTAGTGTCTCAGAACCATCTGTAACTCCAATTCCAGGGGACTGAGCTTTCTCTTCTGGCCTCCACAGACACATAAAAGCACAGGGTGGACATGCATAAATGTAGGCAAACACTCTCACAAATATAATAAAAACAAATGGATCTTTAAATCAAAATGAACCTGTAATTTTCGAAGGTAGGTTGACAGAAATAATCTTGAGATACACAATGAAAAATGGTGAAGAAACCATCATTGTATTTGCAAATGCAAGTTTGTTATAATATAACTTCCAGAACTATCCTCCAAATTCCGGGCCTTTTTTTTTTGATCATGAAAAATCACTTCAGAAAAGTAGCACTCTTTATTGATGACATGGATGGTTTATCTTTTCAGGCATGAATGTGTCAAAAATTCAAGAAAAAGGGATCGGGCTAAATTATTTTTTCAAAGTTAAAAAGAGAAATCACAGGACAGTGAAGTCAAGGACAGCTTGAGAACTCTTAATCTCTGGCACAGCAGGGGTAGAGTGAGAAACAATCTTTCTCAATTGTAAGGAAAGAGAATTGGACAAAATAACAAGGCCATTTGCAGAGAATGAAGAGATCAAGGGGAGGTAGCAGACAGCATTTGAAAAGGGATTTTCAAAATGCTGCCAGCAAACTCACACTCTTAATTTTCAGAACATCAATTTCTGGGTTTGGGGTTTTTGTTTAAAATATGATTTTCTCTTCTAATGCTGTTTTCCCTCCAGCCACTTGGTATTCAGACATCATAGAACATACAGAAATGGTTTTAAATATTATTTTTTAAGAAAAATTATTCTCCTGTCTTTTACTCTCTGGAAGGGGAAATGGGATCCTGCAAATGGCTCCCAATCTGTCTGGTGTCAGATGCAGGCTGCAGACTTTCCTGGGCATGAGTGTGAAAAAAAAAAGGACTCAGCTGCTGTCTATGAACAATGAAGCACCAGCTTCCATAGTGGTACTTCAATAACCATGCCTAGGGTGTAAGCATGAGGAAAGAGAACTCACCGGTGCCATCGTGCACGACTGCAGCCACTCCAACCTTTACCAAATTGGCTCTCTCCAGAAACCCACAATTTGGTTACCTCTTAGCGATGCATCTTGCCCTCTATCCTGTGATCTCAAGTTATGGAATACTCCAGCTCTCCTCTGCATTTGCCTTATTTTACCAACCTTGTTTCATTATCCTGAACAGACAACAATGTACAATTTATGGATCACACATTGTTTCTTTAGGTAATCTTATGTTTGTTTTCAATCCACATAACCTGTGTATTTATACAACAGTGTCAACTTCTTCCAGGCAAAGACCATCAGGGACGCAGCTGCCATTGAATGTGGTAGGCTCATTTGTACTTGAAAGACAGGACCTGCACTGTGGGCAATGGCTAAATTATCTCAAAGCACTCAATTTTTATTGGTTATCCTTCCCAACCCATTTATCCTTTTTGATATCCCTAAAGATAACTCTGTAATGACATATGATGATTGGACTTGAGTTGGGTAATAGTAAGAATGAGGTCAAAAAAGTGATGTTCAGCTCTCTATTGAAACCTTGCAGAAATGGGGGTAATTCTATAGCTGTGTGTTGCAAAAAACATTATCTACAGGGAGGGAAGGCAAAGCTCACGTATGATGCTAAGGCCCAGTTATGTTTGTTACAGATGTAGCAGTTACTTCTTTTAACACAACTCAGCTTTGTAGCTTGTGTTGACATTAGGGTCCATGATACAGCAGCATGGGCATTTACTCAACAAGACTGCCTGACCGTTCTCTCTGGGGAGAATCCAAGACTGAGAGCATTTTGTTGCCCCATCCCCCAGGGTGTTCATTCAGCTGCTTAACTTGGAATGTGAGAGCCAGGTAAGCTTTCAGCATCTGCTCTTCTTAGGGTCTCCAGCCTTCCAGTCAGCCCTGATACTTTTGCTTCCTTACCTGCTTTCATACTCACAGGAGCCCACTCCTCAAATCTCCCTCTGCCTATCTGTCTCTTTCTCTCTCTCAAACATACACACACACACACACACACACACACACACACACACACACACACACACGCGCGCGCTCGCGAGAGAGAGAGAGAGAGAGAGAGAGAGAGAGAGAGAGATTCTCAGCACTATATTATATGCAACCTAGCACACAAGGATTCAAAATTAGTGGCCTTTCCAATAATATATACCTATAATTTGGGCATAGAGTTTTATCTTTATACGTCGTGTGCAGAAATCAGAATGGTACCTAGCCCATAGTGGAGATTCAGTAAAAACTTTCAATGAACAGAGAAGTTCAATAATTCATCCAAATCTCATGGAAGATAAGAAGACAGAATCAAAGACCAGAGCTCAGAAATTGCACTCTACCAGCACCATCAACAGCACAGAGCCCTGAAATTATAAACTCTAACACCAGCATGTATCCTGAGATTGGAAAGGAAGGTGTGGACAGCTTAGTCTGTGATAAGAGCCATATTAACTTTTCACACTTTTTCTTTCAATACAAGACTTCGCTGATTGTTTCAATTCCAGAAGCTTATGTTACATGTTTTGAATGTGGCTATCTTAAACTATACCTTGATATGATCTCTAATCTTATCCAGAAGTGAATTATACTTATCATGAGGGATTCCTTCTCCATAACCTACATACTTGAAGGAGAAAAAGAGTTGGAAAAGGGAAGGCTGTCTTATATAAGTAGAGCTTAACAGGAAATTAGCAATTCTACAACAAAGACTTACATTCAATATTCTAGTGCTTTTCCAAGGCACAAAGCAAACAGGCCAATATTACATTTTTTTAAAATGTGTTACCATGCAAGAAGTCAGCATACTACTTGCTGGCTTGTCTGCAACCCTTCTGATGAAAGTTATATTTATTCTGCCTATTGAGATGAAAGCTGCAATAATAAAACTGCCACAAAGGATGAGATTGTTCTCCCAGAGACTGGGTCATAAAACAGGGCTCGGTGAAGTGGGGCTTCTCCTTGGCTCAATTGTTGACAGCATCACAGACACAACATTGAGATTTTACTAAAACAATTGTGGATACCTCTGAGTAGTATTGCACGCTGTCCTCCAAACCAGTTTGACAAAGAAGGAAGAACTGATGAAAAAGAAAGGCACGCAAGCACAGGAAGTTGAAATTGACCTTGCTGTGCCTAAGGAGAGTGCTATTCACAGCAACGATGGTAAGCCCAGCAGTGGCTCTTACCTGTTCCCAGAGCAGTTCATCCCTGCCACACACATGTGCCATAGGGCTGACCCTCAACTTAGCAGATAGCTCCGATATTAAGGGGGGAAAAGTGGGGCAGCATCTGAAGCAAGGTAAACCTGAGGGTGAGTCTCATTGTTAAAAGACACTAGATACATTACCTTCTACAAAGCAAGCTTGGTCTCAGCCAGTAGTGTTTGATAATCTTTACAACTACCCTGGTTGTGTAGTTGTTAGCAAAACTATTTCAATACAGAGGAAATTAAATATCAATGTTATTAGCCACCCATAAAATATGTGGTGAATTCCATGCTTCACTGCTCATCAGCACCTTGGAATTTAAAATTTTGTTGTATCTCTAAATTATAGTGGGTTATCCTATTATTATTTAGAGTCTCTTTTCTGAAAATGCCTTTTTTACAGACACTGGGCTCTTTTAAAAATTGACAATTACAAGCTGAAACATTATCCCTACAAAAGGGTCACATTTGTATTGACATTTGAACTGAGACACAGAAAATAACCATTAAGCATTATATATGTGACCGAAATCAACACAGCATACAGCAACCTCCATCTCTATACACATGACTTTTTAGCCGTGAGCTATTATATAATTTTTGCCTTTATTGTTAACTCAAAGTTAGAAAGTTAATATGTACATATGCACACAATGGTTTACTCTTCATACACAGCTTGCATGGAGGTTATGTTTTTCATGTTTCCTTAAATATTTTGACTCAACAAGCTGAGCTTTCTGGTACTCAGCAGCTAACATCTTCCATTAAAATCACTCTTGAAAGTTAGACTTTTGGAAGACCAGTTGCCCATCTGCTGTGAAAAGGATAAGGTAACATGGGGTGACTACTACCACGCCTGAAGACATTGAGCTCAATATCCAGGACCCACACTGTGGAGGGAAGAACTGGTCAACATAGGTTATTTTCTGACCTCCGCATGTTGCACACACACACACACACACACACCACACACACACACACACACACACATGAATGGATAAATAACTATATATTTTCTAAAAGTAAAGCATAAATTTGAGGTGTGAACTTGGACAAGGTGAGTCTGGTCTCAGAGTTTCCTCTTGTAGCATTTTGTCAATTATAGACGCTCTGGGAGCTTGTGACGAAACTGAAGGGCATGTGCTCTGAGACATATCATTTCTATATGCTCTCTCTTTAAACACACACAATCTCCATTTAGTTAGGAGAAAACATTAGGCAAAACTCAACGGAAGGATAGGATATTCTTTGAAATAGCTGTCTGATATTCTTCAGAAGTGTCGAAGTTGTAAAAGACAATGGAAGTGTCAATGCCTAGGATAAACTCAGTGGGAAGAAGGGGATGAAACTCAACAAGGAGATGGGATATTGCCACACCTGTGAAAACATAGATTGTATTAACTGAGGTGAAAAGACTCTCCCGCTGTAGGTCTCACCGTTCCCTTCACACTGAATCCTAGAGTCTATAAACATAGAGACAGTGAACTGAACATTAATATACAAGCACTCAGTGCTCTTTTTTTTCTGACTCCAGATGTAATATGGCCAGCTGCTTCAAGCTCCTGAGGCCTTGCTGTCCTGAACATCCAGGATGGGCTATAACCTTGAACAAGGAGCTAAAGTAAGCTTTCTACTTTAAGTTGCCTTCATTGGAGTATTTTATACAGCACTAGGAAATAAAGTAAGATAACTACAGAAGAGAAAAATCTATCTTGCAAAACTTCTTCAAAAACACTCTTTAAACTAAGATTCAGTATTACTGCAGAATCGTGGTTCCCTCTAAAAGAGGAAAAGATCAGATCATAGAATGATTTGTGCTGGCAGAAATAAAAAAACCTCAGCAAACGATAAGGAAACATTTTGAAGACAGAACTAGATAGCCAAGCAGAAGTATCACTATAATGCCAAATTGGAATGATTGTAATAAAATAATAATGCTATTTTAATATTCTCTGTATATAAATACCACATCTGATTATAGCAAAATTAATACCTGAATGAATATGAATAGAGATAGGTGGATGGATGCAATAACTACAACTGAAGAAAGAAGATGGGAGGAACTCCACACTTGGAATTACTAGAGCAGGATTCAATGAGAAATTCAATGTTCACAAAGTCTAAAGTGTATCAAGTGCAAATGCTTGGTAATTGCAAAAGCATAAAACATTAATACATTTACAATGGAAAAATACAGCAAATATCACCCTACCTAGCTGTTCGATGTATCATCACCAATATTGAGACATATAGCTCTCCTGCTACCTGCTAGGTTGTTCTGAAAGTACATCTCTTCCCTAGGCTGCTCTTTGTTATAAAGGACAAATGCCCTACCATGTTATGAGGATGGACCATGCAAGCCTGAGTCAGGGGTTGTTTTATAACAAGAGGCTCTGGGGTTCTTCAAAGGTGTCTAAGCTCATGAATGGCAGTCAAAACCACAGAAGTGTCACAGAATAAAAGGAGAGAGCAATCATGCAATGGTGGGTACTGGAAAAGATGAAAAGACCCTGAACATAGTAACACACATCTGTTTTTAGGAGGTTGGAAGTTCTAGGCAAATCCGGTCTATCCAGCAAAACATAGACAAAAACAAACAAATAAATATGAGTTTACAAGCTGGAGAAATGTAATGAAGTTTTTAATTTGTTTGACAGTATCATCTGGATATTATTATATTATTTATTGCATTTTGCATATTACATATAATTATATTCATTTTGGACAGTGTATCACAGATGTTCAAGATCTTTGCCTTGGAGGAAACTGGATGAAGGGTACATTGTTATTTCTATACTAGATAAGAAAAATTCTTTTCAATTTAAGATCTTTTCAAAATAAAAACTTCAAAAATTTGCTGATTTGCCCATGTTACACTGATACCGAATTTGAAAAAAAATCAGTAACTCTTAAATATGTTAATTTAAAGTACTGGTATTCAAAACAGCAAAAAATATACTAATATATCTTTTAAAATATAGTAGTTATAGAACATTGAAGATTTAAGTCAAGAAGAATATTAAGTACTATTACAGACATATTGAAAACTCATGTCAATGAGGTTATCTGTGTGGTTGCAAGATTAGACTCAAAAGCATTTTATCTAAAACAAAGAAAGACAACATTAATTAATGCCTAGCATTAATTCTTCACAGACCTTAATATGGAGCTAAATTAGCATATGCATAATACAGAGACAAGTGGGTATTACACAGTAGGTGACATCATTTCGAAACAGGAGGGTGGCCTGTGGTATTAACTCTGGTTAAACTGAATTTATCGACAATCTTAAGATCTCCATGTCTCAGTTTCCTTGTTTGAAAAAAATCATTAATATTTACGTGTTTTGTGAGCATCTGATTAGAACATACAAGGGCAGGGCAGGTAGATCAATAGGTAACGTTCTTGCCACATTACAGGAGGACAGGAGTTAGAGTCCCCAGGATAATTCATAAACGGTCAGCATGGCAGTCACATCTATACTCCCGGGGCTCCTATCACAGATGAGAGGCAGACACAAGAGAATCCTATAAGGCGTGTAGACTGGTAGGCCTGGCATGTGCAGCTGTGACTAAGAAGAGATCCCATCAGAAACTGGGTGGGAGAGGAAGACATCAGTGTACTCATCCACACAAACATGCGCATATCTCCTCATCACACATGCATGCACAAAACAGACAAAAAATAGAAAATATAGGGAGATCTAAGGTATGCTCATCCACACAAACATACATGCATATCCATATCAAAGATGGGTGCACAAAACAAACAAAAATATAAATTATAGAGCATTTTTGGTAGAGGTTTGTCAAAAAAAAAAAAAGCTACAAACTGCTTTGAAGTGTTACTGTTTTTGAAACATGGTGTTTACAAACAGGAAAGTTATGGTTACATGTCCATGAAGAATACCTTCGTCATGAAGTGTAAGACAAGTAATCATCACATTTTTCTAAGAAACTCTTAGAACTTATGAATATCTAATTCTTTTGTTAATAATATATAAACATCTGTGTTCATTAGTCTTCTGTTTTTAGCATTCTTGCTTAGAGTCTAAGTGGTTCTCAACCTTCCTTTTTTTGAGACAGGTTTCTTTGTAGCTTTAGAGCCTGTCCTGAAACTTACTTTGCAGTCCAGGCTGCCCTCGAATTTATGGAGATTCATCTACCTATCTCTGCCTCCCAAGTGCTGGGATTAAAGGGATGCACCAACACTGCCCGGCTTGGTTCTCTATCATCCTAATGCTGTAATCCTTTGATACGATTCCTCAGTTTTAGTGACCCACTGATGTGAAATTCCCCTCTGTATGCAGTGATTACCATTAGTGAATAAAGAAAACTGCCTTGGCCTAATAGGGTAGAACAGAGCTAAGTGGGGAAAACTAAACTGAATGCTGGGAGGAAGAAGGCAGAGTCAGAAAGAAGCCATGGAGCTGCCACCAGAGACAGACTGCTGAAAATTTGTTGGTAGGCCATGACCTCATGGTGATGCACAGATTAATGGAGATGGTTTAAATTAAGATGTAAGAGTTAGCAAATAAGAAACTAGAGTCATTGGGCCAAGCAGTGATTTAAATAATATTGTTTCTGTGTGATTATTTTAGGGCTGAGCAGCCAGGAATTAACAAGTGGCTTCTCCTCCTACAACCCACAACCATAAAATTATTTATGTTGCTACTTCATTGCTGTAATTTTTCTACTTTTATGAACTTTAATGTAAATATTTTAGGAGATAAGGGTTTGTCAAGGGGTTGCAACTCACAGGTTGAGAACCACTATGTAGATTATAGAAGTACATTGTGTATATGACAAAAGAAGAGAGAGCTGACATTGGAGGATGTAGCAAATGTCTTATTTAGGTCCTGTGAAATTTAATATTTGAATACATAGACAATTTATTTCAGAAAAACAAGAAAATTAAATTTAAAACAAGAACTGTTAACATTAATGTATTAGAAGTAGAAAGATTGGATGAAAGTCATTTAACTACCCTCTAAGGTAAGGTTTACCCATACACAGCAGCCTGACCACATTCCTGATGGGAATATATCAGGTTGTATTGTCTTTAGACCAGGAAACAAAGGCTTTACAATAGTAGTACTTAAAAAGAGACTTATTTCTATTTTATGTGTTTGCATACAGCTTTGTGTAGTATGTGCACCACATGCATGCATGGGCCTGTGGAGGCCAGAAGAGGGCATCAGAACTGGAATTAAAAATGATTATGAGCTGCCATGAGAGTTCTGGAAACCAAACCCAGGTTCTCTGAAATAACAGCAAGTGTTCTTAATTGCTGAGCCATCTCTCCAGCTGAACAGCAGTACTTTTTAATTAATTAAGAATAAATCCAAAGTCTTAGACAATGACTCCTATCTAATAAAAGCCATGAGACTTGCTTTATAATCCTTATAACATTGGGTCTATGTTGAAATGATTAGTTATTGCCTACAAAAATGGCCTGCTAGATGGACTAAATTCTAATTAAGAAAACAAATCTTAAGAGCAAGACTGCCACGAGGGATCTGTGATCTTCCCAGACTCTGTGTGAACACATTTTTCTGTTCCACTCCCTGTCTCTAATCTCCAAGGACCTAGACTATCTATCACACTCCTGCTTATTCGACTCATGGGTTCACACAATAAGATCATTCCACCATTCCTACTTTCCTTTGTTGAGAGCCTTTACTGTATTTGGTACCACTGAACAGAACAGTAGTGTGTGATTTACTAAGAGTTTCTCCCTTTATCTTTTATCGGAAATACATAGAACTTAAACATAGAATAAATGCTAAGTTCTACCTTGTGATATATTGGAAGAACCTTTCTTTAAAAGCTTTTTTTTCTTTTATTTTTTAAGAATATTAAGTTTGGCAAAATCACAGACCACTTACATTATAACCCAAAGCAAGAAAAAGCTCTTGAGCCTGAATGGATGCCTGAGAGGCCAATTCTTAGTAACTGTAACATCTGAGATATATACAAGAGCATTATATAATGCTCATCATTTTAGGCATGGTGGTCAGAAGATGGCATGGTAAGGACTTACTTTTTCAGTCATGATAATGTGAGAGAGAGGAAGGTTCTGATGTGGGATTCCCCTCTGCATGCTGTGAATGCCATTGGTTAATAAAGAAGCTGCTCTGGACCTATTGCAGTGCAGAATAGAGCAAGTTGGGAATTACAAGCAGATAGAGGAGGAGAGAGTGGGTGGAGACAAGGAGAAGCCATGTAGCTCCCACAGGAGACAGATGCTGGACATTGGACAGAACCTTACTGGTAGGCCACAACCATGTGGTGATACACAGATTAATAGAAATGGGTTAACCTAAGATGTAAGAGCTAGCTAGGAATATGCTAGAATCATTGGCCAAGCAGTGTTGCAATTAATATAGTTTCAGTGTAATTATTCGGGACTGGGTGGCCAGGAAACAAACAAGCAGCCTCTCCACCTATAAAGTTCAATAATACAAGGATTTTGATGAATAGTATATCAGGAGTTGAACACATATAATGCATACAGAATTTGAATACAACCAGAGTATTTGTAGTGATCCAGGTGCAATCATGACAGCAAGGAGGAGACAAAGTGTTAGATAAGTAAATTGAGCTAATGAACTGAACTGATTCGATGTAAATTTTTGGTCATATTTCCTCATAGTCAGAAGTTCTGCTGCATAGAATAGATAAAAATATTCCAACCTATTCCAAAGCCCAAGAGAAGTGAAGGATAAAGAGTGAGTAGTGTACTCTTGAGTGACCATTAAGGGACAGATGGCCACCTTAAAGAGAAAGCACATAACATTTCTAGGAGAAGAAGAAAAATTTAAACACATGGGTTTAAATTATTTTTATCATTGTGACTAAACATCTGATAAAAGTAACACTCATTGTTTGAGGCAATCAGGTCCACCATGGTGAAAAGGTATATGGCAGGTGGCTCCATGGTGGCAGCAGTATGAGCTTTCTCATGTCTCAGTCACTCAGTGTTTGAAGAAAAGGAATGCTTTTGTTCAACTGGTTTGCTCCCTTTTTCCTTAAGCCTGGGACCGTAGCTTATAGAATGCTATATCCTGCGTTCCAAGAAATCTATCTCTCTCAGTTCATCTTCTTTGGTAATGTCCTTACAAACACACCCAAAGGTGTGACTCACCTCTCCCCTGTGGAACTCCTAAATTCAAATTATTGTTCTAAATTAGCCATCACTGCGTGTGCAAATGAATTCCTGTGATTAAGATGAAAAATTTTGAAGAGTAAGAGACAAAGAGATGCTATACAGGGAGGAAGAGCCTGGACAGGGCTAAGGGAGCAAAAGGTCTTGAGACTGTCAGATGTACGAGGCATGAAATGATTTTGCCTCAGAATGACCCCTCCAAGTGGAGCTTGGATGTAACTTCCAGTATACACGAAGTCACTTTCCATGTGAGCAGGGTAAATAAAGGATGTTCTTTATTAGAAACCATTGCCCATAGGTCTAAAGACTTGTAGAGTGTGCCCACCTCTCTCTGTCAACGTGAACCTGGGGTGACATTGCAAAAGCCCCAAAGATATCAAGGCACTCTGAAGAAACTCAAGGATTATAATAAACAGTTTAAATTCTACATGTTTGGAAACACACAGGTATTTCTTAATCTTCATTGCCTAATGCTTTGAAGAATTGAATTAAGGCGTTGTAAACTTTGATTAATGCTTGAAGATTATCTAAATTTCCTCATGTTATTAGTCTGGGAAAATCTTACAAGTTATAAACTCTTCCTCAAAACCATTAGCTGCTTTGGGTTTTGTACTTCTCAACATTCAGTTGTTTCTTTAACTTCTATTGAATCTATTTTTGTAAAAGATCAAGGAGTGTACATTTTTACTAAAACGGCTTTGTTTGATTCTTTATATCAATACCTCCCAGTAAAAATTATTGCTGTTTTTTACTGTCAATCACAGAAGATAATTTATTTCTTTTTTTTTTTGTTTTGTTTTTTAGTGTGTGTGTGTGTGTAGAAGGAGAGGCAGGGCTGCGTCCCGCCACCCAGCTAGCTTTACCCAAAATAATTACATGGAAACTGTATTCATTTAAACACTGCTTGGCCCATTAGTTTTAGCCTCTTATTGGCTAATTTTTCACATCTTGTTTTATCCCATATTAAGTAATCTGTGTAGCACCACGAGGTGGTCGCTTACCAGGAGAGATCTTAACCTGCGTCCATCTAGGAGAAGAGAGGCATGGTGACTGCATATGGCGACTGCCTGAAGCGTCTCCCCAACTCTGCTTCCTTTTTCCCACAATTCTGTTCTGTCTACTCTGCCTACCTAATTTTCTATCCTCTTAAAGGGCCAAGGCAGTTTTTTAATTAATCAATGAAAGTAACACATAGACACTCCTCCATCATTTTCCCTTTTTCGGATTAAACAAAAAAGAAAGCCTTTAACTTTAACATAGAAAAATTACATATAACAAAACAGTTATCAAGCAAGAATTACAGTTACAATATTTAACTCTATTTTATCTTTTATCATAACTAAGGAAAACTATAACTATTGAACCATTCTTCAACTCTATCAAAGACTCCAGAAGGATATAATACTACCTAAGTAAACAAGAAATATGCAGCTTTCAAACTCTAAAAATGACAGAGACAACTCGCTGCCTGGACAGTCACCCAAAGTTCCTCTGTACCGTTGGGGCATCCATCTTCGGCCTTCAGGCCCATAGTGTCCAGCAGACATTTCATGAAGCAGGAAATTTCAAAGTCAGTTCAGTCACTTTCTGCTGTGTTAAACTCTCTCTCTATTTAAAGCCCTCTCAGGTTTTTAAGTGGATTTAGTCACCACGTTGGAGTGCCAATCTGTAGAAGGAGCGGAGGGGCTGCATCCCACCACCCAGCTAGCTTTACCCAAAATAATTACACGGAAACTGTATTCATTTAAACACTGCCTGGCCCATTAGTTTTAGCCTCTTATTGGCTAATTTTTCACATCTTGTTTTATCCCATATTTAGTAATCTGTGTAACACCACGAGGTAGTTGCTTACCAGGAGAGATCTTAACCTGCATCCATCTAGGAGGGGAGAGGCATGGCAACTGCATATGGTGACTGCCTGAAGCGTCTCCCCAACTCTGCTTCCTTTCTCCTACAATTCTGTTCTGTCTACTCTGTCTACCTAATTTTCTATCCTCTTAAAGGGCCAAGGCAGTTTTTTTATTAATCAATGAAAGTAACACATAGACACTCCTCCATCATGTGTGTTAGTTCTTTCATGGTGTATCCTATGTGCTAGGTTCACCTCAGTCAACAGTTGGGTGAAATAACTTTTTGAGGGTGTTTATGGTGACCTTTCAGAAGGCCTTGGTCCATGAAACCATATTCACCTGGAAGCAATCCACAAGTTCTTGTCTTCTGTGAAAACAAAAGATGAACCTCTTTTCCCAAGGTACATGTTCTTAGACCCAAATTCTGAAGTCAAGATACCTTTATAATATACATGCTGGTTTAGTTTAGCAGCCCATACAATAAAATGTCTCTCTGTACTTAGCTTTTTCACAGTCAAAAAATTCAAAGGAAACACAATATACATAATCTAGACTCTCTGTGAATTTTCCATCTTTACGTGGCTTGTTTATATGCTATTACTTTTTAATATTTATTTTATTATTTTCACTTCTTTAATCTATGACTGTCTGTACTCTGTTTCTTTAAAAACTTTACCCTATTTTAAGCATTTACTTTATTTTATGACTCTCTATATTTGTTTTCTTCTCTCTTTCAAGCCTACTTATATTTATCCAGCAGTATGGCCCATTTATAGGTCTTTATGTCTAAATCTGTCCTACTGTGTATCTGTAATTCTTTATTGTCCAGGAGCACTTCTTCAAATGCTAAGCGCTTCTTAAAAACTTAAGCTGTGTCATTCTCAGGTAACACATCGGTACCTGCTTGCCCTGCACAGTCCAGCATAGCAGAGCCATCCATGCCTTTGAGCCATGCACACCACCCCATTTCTAGGCACACAGCCAGTCCAAGCCACCATTAAGCAAGGTGAAGCAATCTGTTCACAAACCCCATCCACATGCTCTGTCTCTAGAGCCAGAGGTCATACTGGCAGCACAGTCCAAAAAGCAGGCATTTCAAAGCTGCCACTTTTTTTCTGCTGTGGCTGAGTCACAAAAATCTCTCTCAAATGAGTTGCAACAAGCTACCAGCAAACAGCAAAAAGTTGTGTCAAACTTTTTTTTCTAGAAGTCCTTTTCAAGCTTTCTCAGGTTTTATGTAGATTTAGCTAGCACACGTTGGAGCGCCAATTGTAATAGGAGGGCCTGCTGGTTTGCCCCAGCCACCCAGTTAGCTTACACCCAAAATAACCACACAGAAACTGTATTAATTAAATCACTGCTTGGCCCATTAGCTTTAGTTTCTTATTGGGTAATTTTTACATCTTAATTTAACCAATTTCTATTAATCTATGTATTGCCACGTGGAGTGGCTTACTGGATAAAATTCGGCATGTCACTGGAGGTTCCTCTTCTACTCTGTCTTTCTTCCTCCCAGTATCCCATTCTGTCTTTCCCCCTACCTAATTATGCCCTATCAACTAGGCCAAAGCAACACATGGACAGAAGGACCTCCCTCATATACCACTTGTCTTTTACATGGAAGTCTTTCCAGCTGTCATCTTGACTGAAAAAGTTATTCAAGGAGAAAGCAACATTTTCACATAAGTGCAAGCACTTCTTTCTGAATTGGTCTGTTGATGCTGACATAGTCTCCAGATGACAGTAGATCACAGCATCTGACTTTTCAATGTGGGATCATATCAATAACTTTACAGGAAACATCTCAAATTTGAGCACCAGATTGGGACTGTTGAACTTCCAGGATGGGGAAGCTTCTTGGATCTCTGCCTCTGCAATGTCTAGCCATGCCTCTCTGGATTATTCATTTTTTTTTCATAAAGTACATATAATAAATTCCTATTCATTACATGCACACACACACAATCACACACACACACATATGTTTACACGCACATGCACACATACACATATACACACATAATCCATTTGTTTTTCCCTCTGGAGAACTCCACCTAATATACTAAATTTATTGAAGAGTTGCTGCACAGCTTTGTCCTGGAACCTTTACTGGGGCAATGAGAAAGTGGAGAAAGAACAGCTATGTAGACACAGATCAGAAAAAAACTGGGACTAGGTAGGCTGTGAACAGCCTTCTGGAGCTATACCAGCAACAACACAACTATCCAGAACCTCAGTGGATTCATTATACACAGCACATGTTTGTTGTTATATAATTACTCATATATAAATGTATATATAATAAGCTAGATATTAGCTATAACAGCTTTCTTTATACAGTATCCTATAATTTGTGGCTTAATGGTACTCCATATTTTTTCTCACCTACTAGTTCTAATTCCCAACAAAATGGTTAAGAAATATAGTTGGTATACAGATCAGTTCGTTATGGTGAAGAATGAAATATTTATGCATTATGATATGAACTGTGGGCTTCTCTGGTATTTGTTGTCATGTACAGGAAACTCCATTCTATTCCAGTTTTCTTGTTGATAACTTCTTATCACAAAGACTATAGGATAGTTTCTTAAATTTTCTGCACTTATTAAGATGATTAAAAAACATTACTTCTACTCAGGCATATGACATATATTTCTTTATGAGTAAATACTGAACTAAACTTACATTCCTGTGATATATCCTTTTTGTTTATGCTGCATAAATTTTGTTATATAAGATGAGTTTGTCTGCTAAAATTTGCTATTTTAATATCACTATTCATAAAAAGTGTTGATGTCAGCTTTGGCTAGTTCTGGCGATGTGTTGATATTGGCTTAATAGATGGTGTTGTTCTAAATGCTTCCTTCTTCTGTATTACTGGAAAGGTTTAGGAAATTATATGGTCCTTAAATATTTGATAGAATTCTACAGTGAAGCCATCTGGGCCTGCTCTTTTTTATGGGTAATGCATGTTATTTCTGGTTTATGTCACTTGTTATAGGCCCACTCAGTAATGAACTGCTCTTTATATCAGTTTTAATAATTGTGTCTCCATGGGAATTTGTATATTTTATACAAGCTATTTAATATCATGCATACAATGACTCATAGTATCTCTGCATTTCTTTAGGCCTGGTAGCAATGTATTCTTTTTTAATCCTGGTAACATACTTTCTTGTTTAATCTATCTACAAATATGTCAGTTTTGTTTGTACTTTCAAAGAGGTTGTATTGACTACTTTTCTGCTATGTATTTCATCACTCAACACAAGAATATTCATTATTTATTTCCTTTGATTTGTGTTAGGTATGTTTGCCTTTCTTTTCCAACTGTCTTTGGAAGAAAGATTAGATCATTGATTTGAGATATTTCTTGCTCCTTAGTAAAGCACATAAACTATAAATTCCTTGGAAAGCATGGCTAGATATATATTATAACATTACCTCTTCATTTTCATTCATCTTGAAGGATTCTCTAATACATCTTTTCATTTTTCTCTTAATCTATTATTAGTTGTGGAAGAGGGTATTTTTAAGTTTCTACACAATTATGAGTTTACCAAATTCATGTGATATTAATCTTCAATTTCATTGCTTTTAACAATGTAAAATCCTGCATATTTCATAGTTTCCCTAAGGAGCAGGATGGAGGTTCCCCACACTCTCATGAGGGGAGTCAATACAAGTTAGACTTTCAATAGATTCCGGGTTCTTCTAAAGGAAAATGCATTGCCATGCCCTCTCACAGCTACAGGGACCTGACCTGACTGGTATGACTCGGGAATGGAGGACTAAGAGACACATACGGACAGAAGATTTGGGATTAGTTAAGACTGAGGATACTGGGCTCTCCGATGGGAAAGCCTCAGCACTCCAGGGCTTATTAGATAACTTGAAGAGAGTTTTTTGAAAAAGCATACATGTAAACAAAGAGGCAGGATTATTACATACGATAAAGAAGGCTTAGCTAATTAAGAAAGTAGATTTATTCGATCTCTGTGGGAGAAGCCTCTGTAGGGGACTAGTCTTTCGAGCATAGACATGGAGGGAGAAATCTATAGTGGACATTTTCTGTGCTATCACTACCTGAACATGGAACCTGAGGAAGGCTTTGTCACACCTCTGAGGTGATGCCCGGCGATGCCCATGTCAACAACACACATTCACTCATAATTTCAGTCACTCAGAGTTTCCAATAATGAAAGTGATTCAACAAATGAGACTGTTCGCCATCCGTATGCGAAAGAGAGGGGTCAGAGGGAGGAAAATGAAGGCAAAATGAAGTAATTATATTTTAATTAAAATAAAAATATTAAGAAAAAAGAGGAGGATTTTTTATTCCCTATCTCAAATCACATACAATAGTTAATTAAGAAGGAACAAGATATACATGTAAGAACCAAAATTTCAATCTGTCTAAAAAACTATGTGTATATCTTATGATAGATTAAGCAACACGTTCTTAGATTTGACATCAACGTACAAGCAACACAAGATAATTGGACTTCATTATAATTAGAAACATTTGTGCTTCATTGGGCACCATTACAATTGAAAAAAATCAACAGAACTGAAGAAAACTTTTTCAAATGTTATATATTAAAAGATTTGCAACTAGCAAAATGTAAAAGCAAAACAAAAATATATAACAAAACTAAGGACATAAATTCAATTGAAGTTGGAAGCTATATTTGAGTGGCTATTTTATCACTTAAGAGATCAATTGGCTGTGTAATACTTCATTGTGTAAATGTACCACATTTTCCTTATCCATTCTTCGGTCGAGGGGCATTTAGGTTGTTTCCAGGTATTGGCTATGACAAACAAAGCTGCTATGAACATACTTAAGCACATGTTCTTGTGGCATGATTGAGCATTCTTTGGATATATACCCAAAGGTGGTATTACTGGGTTTTGAGGAAGGTTGTTTTCTGAGAAATAGCCACACTGACATCCAAAGGGGTTGCACCAACTTGAATTCCCACAGCAATGCAGGAGTGTTCCCTTTCCCCCACAACCTCTCCAGCATAAGTTGTCATCAGTGTTTTTGATCTTGGCCATTCTTACAGGTATAAGATGGAATCTCAGAGTTGTTTTGGTTTGTATTTCTCTGATGACTAAGGATCAACATAGTAAAAATGGCAATCTTACCAAAAGCAATCTACAGATTCAATGCAATCCCCGTCAAAATCCCTGCTTTTCTAATATACAGTCCCAAAGTCCATATTTCTCCAAACAAAAACATAGTCAAGCCTATCACAGCAATACCTCAGTTCCTTGTACCAACTTTTGCTTCAGTTAGGGTTTTCATGACTGTAAAAGACACCATGACCATGGAAACTTTTACAAAGAAAACATTTACTTGGGGTGGCTTGCTTACAGTTTCAGAAGTTCAGTCCATTATCATCATGGCAGGGAGCATGGTGGCATGCAGGCCAGTGTGGTACAGTGAGTGTTACACCTTGCAGACAACAGGAAGTCAAATGACAGTCATTCTAAGGAAAGCTTGAGCAAAAAAGACCTTAAAGCCTACCCCAACAATGACACACTTCTTTCAAAAAGACTACACCTCCTAATAGCTACTATCTTTGGGGGTCATTTTCATTTTAACCACCAAAAGCCATGAGGCAGGAACTGGAGGAAAGGCCATGGAGGAACACAGCTGACTAGCCTACTCCTCGTGCCTTATTTAACTTGCTTTCTTATACACCTAGGGCCATCTGCACATTGGTTGCATTGTCCACAGTGAGCCGGGCTCTCCCACGTCAATCATATGCTCTAAAGACTTGGCTACAGGAAATCTGATGGAAGTATTTTCTCGAATGAGTTAGTTTCTTTCTTCCCATATCACCCAATATTGTGTCAAGTTGACAAAAACAAACGAAAATCAACACAAATGACAAGTGTTATAACCTAACTCCACTCTCAACCTTTGGCCAGGACTAAGGTTTGAGCTCCCAAAGATTGCCTCTAATTACAGGACCCTTATTTTCACAACAAAGAGTACATAGGAAGTCACGTGACAATGACTCACCCTAGCTTCCCAGCACTCAACCCGGGTCTGTCTCTACTTCCCTCATTCAGGTGCATGAATTATATACCAAGAGACTATGTACAAAAACCTCACCCTAACCCAAGAAGTGTTTCTCTAAAGTTGAGACTTCTGCCTCCTACTATGCTAAAGGGGTTGCTTTAATTACTACCCAGCTGCTCCTCCATTACAGTTTACCCAGTACATAATTCTTTTCATTCTGGTGTAAGAGTAAATTTTTTCACTACCCTCAAATCTCTTCCTCAATTTCATAGTGATCAGAACACTACAAAGAGTATGTAAATGAGAGCCATCCTATGCATGATGCTTTATGAGAACTAAAAAATGGATTGAGACCAAAACCACTTGATTCCAAATCAACTAGAAATTGAATCCTTTTTATCAGACCAGAGCACCAGGTCCTAATCTCTCAATAGTTTATCTAACGGTTCACAGCTGTTCAGCTTCTCTAAACAATTGCTTCCAGTAGCTCCAATTGCTGGTAAGTGGTGACTGGTCAACATGTGCAGGAAACAGGTCAACCTTTTGCCTTAAGGTAGGATGCTGCTTCAGGATAATTTATGCTCATGAGGCCCTGGTGGATCAGAGCCAATTTTGATCTGGAAATTCACAATTTTGCACAGTCCTCTTTGGAGCTCAAATGCTGACCCAAGAACCACACTGAGATTCACTTGGCTGGGCTTGCCTGGCACACCCCCAACTCTTAGCCCCTTCCTTGTAACTCTTATTAGCCCCTTACTTACGTGTTCTCTGTGGAAATCCCCTCAACTAATCCCATTACTCTGGATCCATGAACCCAGCTTTTTCTAGAGAACATGAATTAAGATATTAAATTCGGATGTCTAAACCATATCAACAAATCAAATATAGCAGAAGTTATTTCTAAGCCTTCTTCAAAAAAAGTTCCTTTTATTTTTATGAAGCAATAATACATGAGAGTTGGAGAGGAAGGAAAAGAAAACAGAGGAAAAAACAGGAGAAATAAAGGGGCAACTTCATCAGAAGGAGAATTGCCATTGAGAACATTAGGGATTTGCTTTCCAGAACTAAGAGTGTCTCAGTTACTTTTCTGTTACTGCAGAAACTAGTGGCTGTTATTACATTCAAAAAAGCCTTCATTACTTCAAAAAAGTCACAGATATTAGGTTGGATATAGAGGTGGACAATGTGTTCCTACTATGAGGACCAAAGAAAGTTCAAGATCATTGGCTCCGGAGTCTATAATAGTCTACTCCTCCTCAGTCCTTCAGTTCTAATCAGTCATTAATAGGTGTGGCATTTTTTCTTTTTGCTTCAAATTTTTGTTCATGTAAGTGCATATCTATGTGTGTAGATGTATGTATGGCAGCGTGTCATGAAATATAAGAGCAAATAGCGAGTACTATAAATCCTTATAGAGTCTAAACTGTGTATGAAGACAAGCTAATTGTGAACTTACTATTAACGACCTAAATTATTTATATCAAGACAAAGAACATATTTTTAATTAATGAAAATGAGATATTAATGAAACTTTTGCTATTTTTAATTGTATTCATTGGAATTAATTTTACCCTGACAGGTATCACATTTTTCTCATTATCACATGGCGGTTGAAGACTATGTATATTCTTGCATGATGAAGTCTTGCTGACAAAGGCCAGTGTGAGCATGAATCTTCTAATCTCTACATTTTTCCAAGACTACGATATGCTACTGTTCTAGTGTGGATATCCCTTAGGGCATACAATGATTTCCCTAGAGGCATCAATAAAACCTTTGCTTGGTAGCCAATAGAATAAGCAAATACAATGGATCCTAGCAATGAAGGAATTGATATTTTCTAATGTGGGGGTAGTGTTAAAGGACCCTTACAGGAGCTTCACACAATTCCTTCTTCCCACCACAGTTAAGCTACAAGTGATCTTGGAAAATGCTAGATTATACCCAGAATGGATGGTGAATTCATGTCATCTCAAGGTAGAACTCCCAGTGCTGTTTCCAGGAAAGGATCATCTACCACAGGAGGGGATTTTGTTGTGGTGTAGATGTCTTTGAGTCCCTCATACCCCTTTAAGCATTCACAACCCATGCTCCTGTAAATCCCCTCATCCATGCTCCTGCAAGCACAATAAACACGTTGGTTCACCAGGTTATACTTGAGTGGAATCCTTTCTTTAGTATGTCATATATCCCCAGTATAGAGTGAACAGAGATCTCATCAGCAGTTTCAAGAGAATCTAATTCAATAACTATCTTTAACTATAAGCCAATGGCTATACAACAGAAAGTGATCTACCAATGTAACCCAATATCAATTAAAATGTCAATCAATTAAAATACACAAAATGTCAGAAACAAGCAACCAAAATAATTATAAAATCTATATGGAGTTACAACAGGAATGCTTAATCTTGATTGTGAACTTAATTAGATTAATAATTCCCTGAAGATCTGAGTACAGTTCTGTGAATGATTTGGAAATACTTCCAGAGACAATTATATCATTCGGGCTCTGACCTTATTAGTGTATTTATCCCTTGATGAATTCACAATATGATAAACTCATAGGAACATGAACATATAGTAGCATTTAACACACGCAAACTTATAAGCATGCACACACAGGTTAATCTTTCACCACATCTAAATATCAACTCAACATAAGTTAAAGAGTTATGTGATGTTTTCTTTTAACATTGTGCTTTTTGAGGTACTGCATTTGAGTGTAGGGGAGGTATATACACATGCATGCAGGTACCCATTTAGGCCAGAAGAGGGCATCAGTTACTGGACCTGTACCTACAGGAAGTTAGGAAGTTGTGAGTACCTGAACAGAGTGCTGGGGATTGAATTCTGGTCCTCTGAAGAACAGCAACATATGCCCTTCACGTCTGAGCCAACTCTGCAGCCCTCATTGATGCTTTAAGTACCAAAAAGGTTGTGATGAGAAAGTGGGATACCTACATCCTAGGATAACAGGATGGCCAAAGCAGCATTTGTGATTATGTCGTCTGAGCATGTCCATACATTTTTAGTGTATGTCATGTATTTCATTGTGAGCTTCATTATCAGATACTTATTCAAGATTATTTGACTTTGCCAATTAAATTCTTCTGCGCTATTGGGACAATTTATTGTCGTTATACAAATGTTGGATACTCTCCCTGTTGGCTTCGACACTGCAATCAACAGCACCCATTTAATGCTGCAGAGTAACCCCACACATTTTTGTGCAAGTGTCAGCTGGACGTAAAGGGCTACCATTGTAGTAATGCTGCTATTATTTTCAGAATTCAATAAAGTACAATTCTAACTGCTAAGCATCTGGAGGACTTTCAAGAGCTCCGATATGAAAGCAAGCCCCTCTGGAGTATTGAATCACTCTCTAATCTATTTTTAAATCACTCTCTAACTATAAGCAAGGGAAGAGAGAAAGAGACCTTTCATGTCTGTGTTACTCTCTGGGGTCATACACCCTAAACAGGAAGGAAATGCTAGTGCCAGTAGGTTTTCCATAAGTGGGCTTTGTCAGAATCCTTCCTCCACTGTCAAAAAAAAACCAATAATTAATGGGTTTTGCTCCATGGTGCTGTCTGGAGGGTAGGGTCTGCTTCAAGCAGGCCCTCTTTGCAGAGAGATTTGTTTACTGCACCTTGATAATAGCTCAACGTTTTGAAAAGAAAATTCATGAAGAGAAAAAAGTCCTAGTGAATATAGAAGGAAAAAAAAAAAAAACGAAACCGTTGTCAAGATAAAAGTGTCAGCATCAGAGACGTGCTCAATGCTGAGGTTGTTCACAGACTTTAAAAATACCTCCATACAAGCTGGCACAATGAGGATGCCTCGGGCGTTCTGTCAAAGGGATCCTGAGCAGACACACTATTTTTTCCCATAGTGAACTTTCATAAGAATATGAACTTTATGATTCTCACACTTAAATTACATTCAGAGCCTTCTAACAGAGAATAATTGGGGGCCAGTAAAATGTCTCAGTGGGTGAAGAAGTTCACTGCCAAATCTGATGGCTGGAGTTCAGCTCTGGTGGAAGTAGAAGATGACTGGAAAATTGTTTTCCAGCTCAGAAAACCTTGGGCATACTCTAAGACATGGGCATGGGTTAGAGATCACCCATTCAAAAACCTGACTCGCCTCTCTTGGGATCAAAAGAAGTAACTACTGCATAAGAACACATAAGCAAAGATTGAAAAAAGCATCTACAAAATAATGCTGTGCCTCTCTGGGCAGTGTTTCAGCACTCAAGGCATTTTCCTACATCTATCTAACTTGATCTTAATGGTACTACGAGATCAGTGCTATTAATGCTCTCTGTACAACAAGGGGATGTGGAAGTGGTGTGCAATAGGAGAAAGACATGATGAGAGAGAAGAGGGGCAGGGATGAAGTCAGAGTTGCTACTTCCCGACTTAAAGCTTTCTCTCCAGGTCTTGGGCTGTTGGTTCCTATATGATAAATAGGTACTAGTCTTTTCACATCATAGTATCCTGGGAAAGTGTGCAAGCTTAATACCCTGGCCTGACTCCCTTGGGAATAGGCAAGTCCTTAAGAAATAAAACATTACATGCCTCAGGTATAGTCTAGGCAGGTGAGGGATAACCAGGCATTCTTTCATAAGTATCTTACATCCTTTCCTGCTGGCCAGAATTTGACAGGTTCCACATCATCCACAAGAAGATCTCCAGTGCCTCCTGGGAGGGCCACTATTTGAAATCTTTGTGTTAGATGGTAGATGACCTAATATGCAAATATCCTATATGATTCCAATTCACTTGCTATTAAAATGTATCATGTAGGGTCATGGTGACTGGCTGCTGGAATAATTCATTTATCTTTTTCTTGATAATACAGCAACTGAATCTTCACAGCATGATAGACATTGTACAAGATGCTTATGAATACAATGTAATCTAAACTCTCCAAAAATATGTTAAAGAATATACTTCACATGGTTTCTAAAAGAATATTAACCCTAAGAGACTGCCAAGAGGGTTCATGAGGTCTTTAGAGACACATGCTGTCATGCCTAATGACCTGAGTTCAATCCCCAGGACCTATAATGTGGAAAGAGACAAATGGTTTCTGCAACTTTATACACATATACCTCACACACTTAAAAAAAGCTAACATATATTTGAAAATATTTCCAAACTCTGGTGCAAGATCTTTTAATAAACAAAAGTTAAGGACTTAACCCCACAAGTTAAACAACTATCCAAATGTTTATTGAAAGCATCCGATGCCTTGGGAGCTAAGGGGGCATTTGCATGTTCTTTCTCCTTCTCCAGTGAATTTGCAGTGTTGAAAAGAACATTTTGATCTCTAAAGTGTCTAATGCACCGGAACTTTCCAGGGTAGCTCATAAACCTGCTTCAGTAGACTACCTGCAGGGATCCTTAGAGTTAGATATGCTCACATAGGCAGAGAGGGGCAGTCTGCAGGGCTGGCGTGATAGGTGAACATTTCTGATTGTGTGAATGGCTATAACTTTTAAAAGATCATTTTACTTTCTAGCCTTGGAACAGGTAAATGGGAAAAGAGAAGATTAAAATGGTCTGTGGACCGTTTTCAGAGCAGGTTCTTTGATGTGTTGAAATTTCGTTGGTTCTGTTTTCAAGGGATCACAGAACTTCTGGGAAATATATACTTTCCTATAAATGGATAGGTTGGAATTTTAAGAAACAGAAGACTACATCAGTGCACACCTTCATCCTGAGTTAGTGAGCTCCAACACGGACAGTGGTTTCTTCATTTAGCAAGAACTAGAAATAATTTCATTTTTGCATGTGTTTTTCAGAACAGTTTTCAGACACAAGGTGTATGCATTAAATAAAACAGTAACTAATATGACTCACAAAGGCTCCATGTGTGCAGAATAAAGAGCCCTAAAAATGTTTGGTTTTATTTTTTGCATAAAAATAAAGATCCTGAGACCTCCTTAAATTAATCCTGGAATAGAATCATTAATTTAACCTTGATTTTGCTAAGAGCCATGAAGCCATAGCATCATGACATATTATAAACATTCACAAAATAAAAGATTTCAAACCAATATGAAACTGAATCAGATCCTAGTCCAGATACCTCCTTTCAATTTTAAGAGATCTGCTAACTGAATTACCATTTTTAAGAGAGTTTATTTCCATTTGTGTGTATGTGCATGTGTGTGTTCATGTGTGCATGCATACGTGTGTGTGTGTGTGTGTGTGTGTGTGTGAGAGAGAGAGAGAGAGAGAGAGAGAAAGAGAGAGAGAGAGAGAGAGAGAGAGAGAGAGAGAGAGCAGTGTGTACAGAGGTCAGAAGAGGGCGTTGTATTTTACCCCATGGAGCTGGAGTTACAGGTGATTGTGAGCCACTCAATGGTTGCTAGGACCCATCTTTTGTTATCCAGAGGGGACAGCAAATGCTGTTAATTATTGGGACCACACTGCTGCCCCTGTAATTCATTATTAACATGCAAACAAGTAAATAAACTTGTTTCTAAACTAATTAAAATACTTAAGCAGGTTTTTAAATGACCACTTGGGTAGAGAATAACTAATTGTGGCTTTTAGAGAGGCCAAGACTCTTGAGAAAGTTCTATGGGAAGCAAGAAGTGGGACTTGCTCATCGAAGTAGGACTCCAAAGCAAAATCACCTGGTTAACATGGCTCCAGTTATTAAATATGCTAGAAAACTATATTTTATTTAAACGGTAAATTATTTATTCTTAATTAATTACAGATTACTTTTTTCCTAAGGGGAATATTATAAATTATTCTTTTCTTAATTATTTCTCACCCATGGAGATTATTACCTTGGGAGCTGGTTCCAATAACTTTGTAAAGGTTTAAAAGTATTACGTGTCCATGAACAAATAAAACTGGGACTATAGCCATATGGCATAGCTGTTTCAGAGACCCACAACACGTATCTGGATAACAGAGGTTCTTCCACATAAAGACGAATTTATTTTACTAAGCCCGGAACTGTATCCCTGGCCCCTCATTATTATTCTCTATGATCCTCCTGTTATCCTGTCATCCTATGTCATCCTATATGTTAGTAACACCAACATGGATCTGCCTATCTGAATCAGATGGCCTACAATCTAAAAGCACAGACAACACTTCAAAGATTATAGATCAGGTCATAAAATGTAAAATATGAATTTAAAATATCAACCTGGCACTCTAATTTAAAAGATTGAGTACTTTCCTTGCAAGGTCTTAGGAGCCTGTGCTAGATAGAGATGCTCACATTTGGGCTGTATATCAGTGTTACTTGCAGGATTATTAAGCACTGTAGTCTCAGGGTCTGCACTTCATGGAATCTTCCAGGTGATGCTAAGGATGCTGTCAGAGCCGTGAGTTGAGAACGGATTCCTTATGATTGTTTCCACACAGCCCACACATGGTCCATTGAACTCTGTCCCTTACCAGAACGCAGCCCCACTAACCTTTTTCAGTTGTTTTCTCCGAAAACCTCCTTCCCTACACACTCATCTCTGACCTCTAGTTGACTTTCAGGCTAATAACATCTTCCAGTGCACCTTTCCTGGACTCCTTTTGTGAATAAGCTTCCCCATAGAATCCTCAGATAATTCATTTTATCATATATTATTTTATCATGTTACCATGTATGTTAAAGTGATATCATTTGTCTGAGTGATGTATTGTATAATTGAAATTACTCAGAAGGCTGAGGCAGGTGGATTTTTGAGTCCTGACAGGGCTACAAAATGAGTTTACGACCAGCTTGGGCCACTTCCTCTATCTCAAAATAAAATTAAGAGAAAACGAAGAGGCTGGAGATATAATTCAGTGGTATAGCGCATGTCTAGCATTATCTAGCCCTGGCTAAATTCCCAGTACACACATACAAACACACACACACACACACACACACACACACACACACATGCACAAACTACAACATTCATGATTCTAAGACTATTTAATTACTGTAAAATTCAGCCAACACAATCCTTGTGAGAACAGATACTTGGCCCGTCTCTCAACATGGTGTCTCTGAGCTTTAATTTAGACATACACTCTTATTTTTTCAGAGAACATCTGTTATCAGATTATAGTGCAGTAGATGTTTAAGAAGCATGACCCCTCCTCGACAGGAAACACGTGTTTACAGTTAACATATTAGGGGTGCAGAAAGAACTCAGTTCTCATTTACTTACGACACCAGTGAGAGCGTGTGTCCCCCTCTGAAAATCTGTGGAAACATTCACAGACATCTTAGAAAGTCTCTGAACTCAGAGTTTATTTTTTTTAATTTTTTAGAAATTTCATTTTTTAAAATATGTTTTAACTGAAATAGAATCACTTCATTTTTCTGACTTGCATTCCTATATCCAACCAACCCTCCCTTAAATCTTTCTGTGCCTCCCAATCCCAAGTTCATAGCTTTTTTCTTTGTTATTGTTTTATATGTGTGAGGGAGAGAGGGAGTGTATGTGTGTGTGTGTGTGTGTATCTTGCTGAGTCCATTATTGTCAGTAGTTTGTACATGTTTTCAAGGCTGATCTCTCTGCACTGGATAACCAATAAGGGGGCTGATCCCTGAGAAAGGATAATTATCCTTCTCCCAGCTGCCATTAGCTTTGTTTTGAGACATCAAAATGATACAGATTAAAAATAGTCAAAGACAAGATCTTCTGAGTAAATTGGGAGCATGTGGACCTTGGGAGAGGGTTGAAGGGGAGGGAAGAGGCTGGGAGCAGAACAGAGAAAAATGTAGAGCTCAATAAAATATATATATTCAAAAAAGGAGCTTAGGACAGAGATTTTAGGACATTTTTAAGTATGGAGCTTCCAGTTGGTCTTTGCTTGTGAAGCCATGGACAACATCCCTCTCTCCCAACAGTAATTTGTGTTAGCATGCATGGGAGCCAGGAGAGCTTCCAACCAGGAATGCTCACCCAAGGCCTGCTCATGCCACCCAAGGCCTACTCTGTACCATTTTATTTGGGTTGATGGTAAAGACAAGCTTGGTCTTCCACACATTCTTCCTTCAGTCTCCAACTCCTCCAATGGTGAACATGATGCTTTATATTCTACAGACCTCACTCCCAGTCAGTGACTGCTCAGTGGATCCCAGGTTTCTGTTAAAAGCTTGAATTTGAAATGTCCCCGACAGGTTGTCTCCAGCTGGTTGTGCTATTATGAAAGGCTTTTGTTAATAGATGTATGTCCTTGGGGAAGGGATTAGAAAGTTACATTATGTACCAGCAATTTCATTTGCTCATTCACTTACTCATTTGCCTCATGGTGTGCCGATTTTGTCCTACACTAAGGTTCTTTGCCTCAAGGAGCCTGAAATATTACAATGAAGGCCAACATGTAAACAATTGCTATCAAAGAAAAGCAGTTTAGACCAGGATGAAAGTGAAAGATACCATGTAGTAAAATATAACATGTGACCACGCCTTCAAAATGGTGTGGGAAGTTGGGACTTCAGCTTTATTATTTATGAAGCAAAGTGAGGGTCTGTTAAGCAGATTGCTGCTCACACACCAACCTCGAATTTCTTTGAATACTCTTTAAAAGTCCTTATTTATGCTGACATTTACAGTGGTTCATCTAGAAATAAAGGCCATAGGGAAAATAGTCAGGTGACCTTGGCTAGTCATTGCTTAACACCAGACACATAGGAGTGACCAACCCAGATGTTCTGACAGCCAACCCAGCCATCAGTTGACCACATCCATACACTAGACCATGAGGATCAGTAGGGGAGCTTGACACTTCATCTGCAGATTTGGGGCTCACAGTTGCCTTCAGTCATTGGTTTTCTGTGGTTCTAATATACAGCCCAAACTCTACAGATATGAACAAGCTGATAATCCCGAAGTAATTCCAGACCATGCAGGATATGGAATTATGATATCCAGTGCTTCTAGAGAAAACATTATCTAGCCTTGGAAGGAGATAAGGATGAGACTGGTCAAAGCTCTCAGGCAGATTCTGTGGCAGGAAAACTTAACATTAATCATTAACAATCAAAATTTATGATTTCTGTATCCAATCATCTCTTCTTCATGAGTTATAAGTTCTGCTTAAGATTTGACTATATCTGAAAATGACAAATAACAGGGAGTGCATTTTAAAAATCCGAGAATAAAAAATTTCAAAATGTTATGTATTCTTACTTTCATTTCTCACATCTACTAAGTGCTATACCTAGTAGCAGAAGGCTCTAAAGTTATACATAAGAATATAGTGATCAGAATACATTATGATCATTAATACTCACAGCCATAGCTTATCTTGAAAAACACATTAATTAAACTATTGAAAATTTTCATTGCACCCAGTTTTCCTTTACTCCAATGTTTTCTCATTCTACCAGACACCATCTGCAAGGAAAAGTGCCACAGAGTATATTTGCTTGAGAATATTAAAAAAATAACAAAGTGTTTTCTTGTTATCTGAGTTGAGAAAAAGAAAACATAAGTTGTCTTTCAAAAAAGTTTCCAGAGAAATCTCGGATTCCCAAGAGGGACCACAGATAAAATTCTTACAAGTAAGCTTGCAAGTTTTGCAAGGATTATTTGAGGAACCCCAAACACAGAACTCAGGAGAGACACCCCAACATGGCTTCACTCTTTGGGGAATAAAGAGACCATTGAAATCTTGTCTTTGACTGAGCAGTTGACATGGTACACTGTCTACAAAGCTTAAGGGAGGTCAGAAATACAGGCCTTCTGTGTGTTCAAGAACATTATAAATTCTTGCTGACCTGTTGGTTTATACTAAGGCACAGATTAAAAATTCTGATAGATTCATCCCTCTAAGTATAAATTTTATCGATTGCAGATAGAGCTCCTGTAATCACCTGTCAGCTGGTGAAAGTGCTTGGTAGAAGTGGTCTCCTCACTTGCACTGGAAAGCATGGCTTGGTCACTGTTCGTTTGAGTGATGTTACTTAAAGAATACAGAGGCTTGGGAGAAGCTCAGCTGGTTTTGTGCTGGACTTACAAGCATGAGGGTACAAGCTCTATCCCAGAAGCTATGCAAGAACTTATGTGCAGCACGAATTCTAATTGGTCTTAATAAATAAAACCCGGAGTCAGGTATTAAGGGGTGAAAGGTGAAGGGTCAGAGAAACAGTGCGGACAGCCACTAGAGAGAGCTTTACCTCTACCAATGCTCAGGCTGAAGGGACGGTCCTGTTTCTTTCTACTAATTCTCATACTGCATACTCAGACTGAAGCTTCTCTTCCAAACTTCAGGCGGCAATGCTCCTGCCTCCTCCCGCATTTTAACTCTTTCTCTGTATCCACCTTCCTAGTGCTGCAATTAAAGGTGTTGGACTCCCAGGTACAGGGATTAAAGGTGTGAGCCACCACCACCTGGCCTCTAGTAGCTTAGCTCTGCACTCTGATCTTCAGGCAAGCTTTGTTTGTTAAAAAAAAAACAAACAAATAAAATATCGCTCCATATATGTGTGGGGGTGGAGTGATGGCTCAGCAGCTAAGAGTATTGGATGCTACTCCAGAGAATTTATTTTCAATTCTCATCACCACCATGGTAGTTAGCAACCGTCTACAACTCCAGTTTTGGGGAAGTGGGTATCCTTTTCTGGCCTCTGAGGGTACCAGGTGCACACATGGTACACAAATACACGCAAAACAATCCATACACAGAAAACAAAGAATAAATAAATCTTTGAAAAATTATATAAGTAAGAGCAATTAAAGAAATAGGTGACATACATTAATTTGAGACAGAGCAAGATGGGGTACATGTGAAGAGTTGGAGGGAGGAAAGGGCAAGGGAGAAATGATGCAATTATATTTTAATTATGAAGATTAAAAAGTATATTTAAAAAATTAAAAAAAATCCTGGTGCTGTTCTGTGTACTCATCATCACAGTGGAAGAAGGGAAGCAGACCCTGGGGTTCACTGTCCAGTCAGCTTAGTGTGTTTGGCATGCTTCAGAACACTAAAAGACCCTAACAAGAAAAAAAAAAAAGGTGGCCCTCACCTGAGGAACAACACCCAAAGTTGTTCTCAGATCAGGACATGAGTATATGTTTCCACACAGGTATATATAGCTACACACACAGAGAGAGAGAGAGAGAGAGATGTGTGTATGTGTGCCTGCACATATATGCACACACCTGCACAAATACACATGCACCTGCACACACACACACACACACACACACACACACACATCACCTGTATACATATGCACATGCATGCACACACACACATTCACCTGCACAAACACAGAGCAAATGTGAACCTTGATTTCCTCATTCAAGTACCTAGCCTAACCTCATTCAGAACCTAAAGGCACCCTGCTTCACTTGTTTCCTGGTGAAAAGGACTCTGAACTGTTGGCTACAGACCAAGTCTGCTAGATTTGAAGTTCCATATAGGATTGCTGTTGGACGTGCCCTTGACATTAATGAGTACCACTGGGATTTGAGCTATGTGTGTGCCATCAGAAGCAAAGCTTGAAACAAGAGTCTAAATTTGCTTCCCCCAAACAGGAGCCCCATTACACTTGTAGTTAAACTACCAGAGCGTTTATGTCCATGACCATCTGCTTCAGGAAGCTTTGGAAATACACTTCATAATTATGTTTTGTGTCTTATGGGTATCCCCACAAATTCCTGAACATAATATATGATCTATGGGCCTGTGGGCAACTCTATTCCGTTTGGATAAATTATTTAATTTACAAATGAAAAATGAAATAAAGGAAAACTCTTAAATTACACATTACTAAATGATAAATATTGAAATTGCATCTGTAAAAAGCATTTAAAGAGAAGATATATTTGCTTTTTAACTGATATTTTAATTTTTATATATTCAGGAAACAACACAAGTTGCTGAATATTGTTAATTATACCAGCAGGCGTTTGTAAAGCCCGAAGCCTCCAGTTTTCCTGTCAATAGCAGGGTGAAAGGTTTTGTCTGCCTGGATGAGCTTCCATTTCAGTAGTGTTGACTGTATTTTCTCACTCATTCAAATGATTTCAGTGACTCTCTGTCAAAAGTCCTTTTCAAATGCAAATACATTTCATAAATTAAAAAGAAAGAGGGAGAGAGAAGCCTTCAAAGAAAACTCAGTGGGAGAGAGATTTCCCTTTATCTTTAAGTATGTTATGGGGTCTGTGTCTGTGGGAATCTGTAGAGGACCAGCTGGATAGGATGAATGCATATTACAAATGGGTTTTTTTTAGGCTGGCTTACACTACAAATTCCGGGTAGTCAGCAATGGCTGCTCACACTGGAGAGCTAAGAACCAAGCATTTGCTCAGTCTATGAATGTGGATACTTCAACAGCCCCAACCTGAAAATGAAGTGTAATGTCAGGGGCTTTGAGAGCTCCAGCAGGTGACTAGAGTTCAGATGTCAACACACCAGAGGAAGGATTATCTGATGGAGGTTAATCCTGTCCAGACAAGGCCTGCAGGACCATCGACTTTGAAAACTCTCGTTCACTTTTGCTAAAGCAGCTTGGTCTCTCCACAATGTCTGCTTTGTAGTGTGTAATCATAAGATTGCATATATACATCACACAAGAGTATTTATAGACATATTATTATTAATATAAATAATCCCTTACTTAACCCCCTGACAGTGTAAAACAGTGTTTCTCAATCCGTGGGTCATGACCCCTCTGGGGGAGTCAAATGATCCTTTCACAGGGTCACCTAAGACCATTAGAAAACACAGGTATTTACATCATGATTCATAACAGTAGCAAAGTTACAGTTATGAAGTAACAATGAAAATAACTTTATGGTTGGGGTCAGCACAACATGAGAAAGTGTATTTATTAAAGGGTCGCAGCATTAGGAAGGTGGAGAACCAGTGGTCTAGAAGTTCTTGGGACAGTTACAGTCCTTCAGTTCACACTGGAAGAATTGAAAATCTGGATTCTCTTGCCATTTACATCTCTTGTAAGCTTGTTTAGACTTCTTTGGAAATATACGCAGGAATAGCATCGCTGAATAATACAGTACTTCTACTTTTAATATTTTTTAGAGGAGCCACCATATTGATTACCATAGTGACTGAACTACTTTACATTCCCACTATCAGTGAAGGGTTGCAGTTCCTCTACATCAGTTATTTAAAAATTATGTGTATATGTGTGTCTCTGTGTTGTGTGAGTTTCCCCTGAAGTTGGAACATTCCATTCTCCAGCGATGCTCCTTATTCCGAAAGGCACTCAACTCAAAATAGATTCAGGAAGTCCCTGAAACTTACCACATTCACTAAGCCTTTTCTTCCCCAAAGTAAACAAACCTGGCTGTGAAGAATCACTCTCAGATAAACCCATCAGCAAAGAATACTCTTAGACAAGCCAAGCTGAGACCAGACCAGCTGCCTGGAAGAGGCTCAGACCAAAAGAGGCACCCGGAATGGACACTCTACAATCTGCTGAGTGGCCAGCAGGCTGTGCAGGAGCCTCCAGGGTCCCAGCTTTGTGAACTGTCACCCATGCTGGGTCAGGCTTTGCTGATGAGGTTGTCTTTGAGTCATTTCTGCTTCTCTAAGTAACCACAATAAAATTCCCTGATTCACCACATTGGACTTAGGTGGTATCCATACGTTGGTATATAGTGAGCTCTCTTTCTGGGGTGAGCCTAGGTACGTGTTATTTCTCCCCAGGAAAAGGGTTATCACACCACAGCCTACTTGTCTGTATGTGTACCATAGATATTAGGTGTCCAGAGAGACCAAAGAGGGATTGAATTCTCTGGGGCTGGAGACATTGGTAGTTGTGAGCCATCTGACACAGGTGCTGCAAATGAACCCTAGTCTTGTACGAGATCAGAAAGAGCCCTTAACTACCAAGCCATCTCTCCAGCCCCTTTGTTCTCCCATTTTTGTAGTACAGTCTAATCTCAAGCAGTGTGATACCAGTAGCAATTGTTCTTTCTACCCAAGATAGAGTTGGTTATTTAGGGAGTATTTTTACATATGCAAAGCTACCTATTAGTACAAGCTAATTTTGAATTAACTTTTATTAGTAGATACATTTTTAAAGCATTTATCAAATTCAAATAGTTTCTAGAATTATCTTTAAGTCACAGTCTCACATTATCCCTAAAGAGGAATAATTGCATTTCTTCCTTTCCTATCTGTGCCTCCTTATTTATTTTGTATGCCTCAGTTCTCTGGCTAAGTCAACAAGCACCATATTGAATAAGTTTGAAGAGCGTGGGTACCTTTTGTCTTGCCTGATTTTAGAGGGACTGATGTCACATTGCTCAGATTTAATAATGCCTGTATGTGTATTGCATATAGCCCTACTGTGTTGAGTTATATTCTTTCAATTCCATTCTTCACAGTTTTTGTCATGAAGGGATGTCGAGCTTTCTCAAAAGCTTTCTCAGTGAGGTGAGTATGTGCTTCCTATCCTCAGGTCTGTTGATGTGCTATTTTCCATCTATTGATTTGTGTTTCTTGAGCCATCCTTGCATTTCTGGAATGAAAAAAGACTTCATTGTGGCCTTTGATGTCTTTAATGTGTCATTGAATTGGGTTTGCAATTATTTTATTGTGTCAGTGATCATCTGGAAAATTGGTCTACAGTTCTTTAAAAATTATATATACCTGTTTTTGATATTAAGTAATACTAGTTTTACAAAATGAACTTTATAGCATGCTTTCCCTTTTTATTTCAACTTGAAGAAAATTTCTGCTAATTCTTTTTTAATGATCATTAGATTCAGAGAAACAGCTGCCCAGTCCTGGACTTCTTTTGTTGAATGTCCCTTTATTAGAATTTCAATCTCATTACTCACTTCAGCTCTTTAAACTGTTTATCATCTCAGTTTGATTTTGGGCCCCAGGCTGTAGTAAAGAAAGGTAGCTTAGGAACAGGCAGACATTTATTTTTCTCTGCCCTTGACCATGGTTTTGATGTGATTGTCTTTTTCAATGTCCAGCCTTGACTTCCCCACAATAATGGACTGTAACATGGAGTTTTGAACTAAAATAAACACTTTATACTCTACAATAAAATAATTAAATTATTAGTATTAAATTTTTAATTAAATAGAAAGTTTAATAAAATATATTATATATTCTGTTCAAAAAGAGATGGGGATAGAAATGAATATAAATAATTATAGTCAATTTTTAACAATAGAATGGAGTTTTTATAAATAGAGCATCACCTAATAAATTGTAGAGAATATAGAAAACAAATAATTCAGGCAATCCAGGAGTGCACTGTCTAAAAATACAAAAGTGAAAGAGAGCTAGCATCACCTAATAAATTGTAGAGAATATAGAAAACAAATAATTCAGGCAATCCAGGAGTGCACTGTCTAAAAATACAAAAGTGAAAGAGAGCTAGCATTAAAGTTCAATTGTTAGATTAATTTACCTAATAAAAGCAGCTTCAGAAGGGAAGGATTTGTTTGAGCTCACAGTTTAAAGATTTAGTCCATCATGGTGGGGAAATCATGACAGCAGGAAAGTACAGCAATTAGTTACACTGTGTTCACAGACAGGAAACAGGACATAAAGGTTGCTGGTATTCAGCTAACCTCCTTCTGTGCACTTCTCATTCCATCTGAGATCCTCCATCACATGGGACGATATTGCCTGAGTTCCATAAGATGCCTGAGTTCCATAAGAATGCAGGCTGAGCAAACCACAGAGAGCAAGCTAGTAAGCAACACTCCTCCATGGGCTCTGTATTTGCACCTGACTCTGGGTTCTTTGTTATTCCTGCCCTGGTTTCCCTCAGTTAAAGCTCTCTTGAGATTGCTTAAAGACACATGGAGAGGCATGTTTTCTAGATGATTCCAAATCCAGTCAACTTCTCAGTGAGGATTAACCAAAGCTGTGGTAGGACACTTGACTACCAGGAGCAAGATCCTGAATTCCATCCCAACACTGGGGAAAGAATCATATATTTCTGTTGGTAAGACTTCGTTCATTGAAAATAGAGGAGTTAGTGGATACAAAAAGATTGAGGTGTACTATTCAATACCTTTCCTAGACATCATTTACACGGAAAAAAATCAACTTGAAAATCAAAGTATTCACAGTCAAAGGAAAAAACCTGGTCCAATCAAAAGTGAGCCATTATAAATGGCAAGGGTTGGTAGCATGATCCACTTCTTTAATGAAGAGTATTAACAAATATCTGGTTAAGGGAAAGAAGCCATTGTTCTTGGTCATTTAGTCTGTAACCATTTCCATAGCTACTTCAATCTTCCCTCAAAGGAACTTAGATATTCAATTTTATTTGAACTTCTAGGAAAGTATTGGAAACTCAGCAACGTCCTGGTCTAGGTGATAATTGGGAAAAACAATGTTTCACTTATCATGAAATACTAAAAATATGGGTTAACCTTTCAGGTTTTAGAACATGCTAAAATAGTACTGTAAGTAAAATGTATTCGTGATCAAAGAGATGAATATAATAAAATAAAGTTCAGAATTAGACACATTAGTTTATAGAAAATTGATCTGTAATGCAAAAAGTTATAAGTTATTGCTTAAAGCTAGAAAAATAATTTAATAGACTGAAGGCCATTTTAAGTTCAACATGAGATAGAAATATACAGATGGCTTGAAAGCCAGTAGATATAAAAGTAGATTGGATGGATGATAGAAAAATAGATGGTAAACAGATAGAGTGGTGGCTAGTTTTCATATGGCTAGAGCCATATGAAGAGAGGGAGCCTCCAATGAGAAAATGCCCCACCACATGGACCCATGGGCAAGTCTGCAGTACATTTTTTGGATTGATGATTGATGTGGAAGGGACCAATACATTTGCAATGGTGCCACCTCTAGGTTTAGCAAACTGTGGAGAGCAAGTCAGTAGCAGCACTCATCCCTGGCTTCTCCATCAGCTCCTTCCTCCAGGGTATTGCTCTCTTTCAGTTCCTGCTCTGGCTTCCCTCAGTGACAGACTGCTATGAAACTAGAAGCAGACAGAAATCCTTTCCTCTCCAAGATGCATTTGCTCTTGATTCTTTATCACAGCAAAAGAAATCCTAAAAGACAGACAAGCAGACTGACCGACAAATTTAAAGAGCTGGTATGAATTAAAGTGACATAATATGAATACACATGTAGTATTAAGATATTTTAGGAGATAATATGTTCGCAACTTGATGATAGAAAAGTATGTGAAAATGTAGAGCTTTGAGAATGAAGTGAAATGTTGACAGAACTTGACTTCACACATATCATAAGAATTGTAGAAATTACCATAAGAGTTTGGTATGTGACAGATGTGGGGGCTTGTTTGTAATGTAGATACAAAACACAAATCCATATTCATAACTAGGAACATATCTCTTTTAGGAATAAAAATTTAAAGGGGACATAAATCCAGTTACAACTCTACTGTAGAGAATGACCCCTATTCTATCTTGCTGAGGGTGTTGTGCTCATGTTCAAATATAAGTTAGGAATTAAAGGGTCCATGATACTCAGGATGGGGACATTTTAACACACATTAATTAAATTCAGAACTTTAAATCCTTCTGAAGCTCTTTGACAGCAAAAGCAGCCCCTGCACGCCATAGTAGAAAACTAGTTTTTGCCTTGTGTGAAGATGTGGTAGTGGCCTCACCTAGGGCAGGTACTTCACAAGAGGCCTTAATATCACTTCCACACCTAAATACACCACTTTCCATTTCTCTTATGCTACAAGGTGATTGAAGTGCCAGAATGGACTACCAGGATAATTACATTCTTACCCGAAAGGAAATTGAGTAACATTAGTAGAATTGAGATTCTAACAGTGTCTGTTCAGTAATGCAGGATCCAGAAAGGAGAAAAAAAAGTTTTCTTAGTTGGTTTTGAAAAGCATTGTCTAGTGCACTGAATTAACAAGGCTTGGATTCTATACCTTCTCTGGAATACAACATAGAATGAAATTTGAAAGCTCAGGGATATAAAGGTGTTAGAATAGAATGTGATGTTAGTGCTAATCGTCAACTTACCAGAATTAGAACCACCCGCAAGATGGGCTCCTGGGCATACCCATCAGGTTGTCCTGTTTGAGCTAATTAATGTGGGAAGGTTCGTCTTACTTGGGAATCATTCCCTGGGAAGAGGCCCTTGGACTAAATAAAATGATATACAGATAGGTAGATAAATAAACAGACAGTTGACAGACAGAGAAGAAAAGCTGAGAACTAGTCCGAATGGATTCATCACTCTGTGCTTTCTGACTTTGGAAGAGATTTGAGTTCCAAGCTCCTTCTGCCATGAATTCACTAACGTGGTGAATGCCAATAGCTTAAACTGTGAGCTGAACTAGACCCTTTTTTGCTTTCGTTGAGGTATTCTATCAAAGCAACAGAAAAATATCAGAAACAAACGCCCAATCCTTGGGGTCCTCCAAGAAAAAGGAGTCTTCATTGAGGCATCAAAAAGTGCTTTTCCTGAAGGAATGCAGTCCTTTATAAACCTCTGCTCATGTCTTTGGCTGTCTTCTCAGTTTGGATATAAAGTGGTAGGGGTTTTAGACTTTACCTTTACCATTAGGAATTTGAACTTTATATTTTAGTGAGACGGTGTATCCATGTGATGTCAGTTTCCATGTGGTGATATGCAATCATTTCTGACCATGGTATCATAAAATAATTTTGTAGTTATTGCAAAAATCCACAAGAAGACAGTTGTCCCATCCTTCAGAGCCATATGCAGGTGACTGATACTGATATCACAAGGCCTATAGTAAGAATATGGACTACCAACTTACTAAGGTGTTAAAAAAAATATACATGCAGACAAATCCTAAGCAGAAACACATCTGGTTTGAGTGTCCCAGCTTGCTGAATCAGTTTGAAGAGTCTGTGCCTGGAAATCTAGGAAGGAAGCATGTGTTGCTCCCTCCCCCCCACTTAGCATGGTAATAGGATGCTTCTGTGTCTCATGCAATATACACTCACACCACTTTCTGAAAAATTATTAAAGCACTCAGCTTGCACTCAGAATGGATAGAACTGTCCATAGCCAGGTGGATGGAAGCCTTGGTCCAGTGGTGGTCAATGAGCCAGTCCTCTCAGCTATTTGGTGATTTGCTTCAACTACTCATGAGCCAAGTAGCTGTCTGGCAGCCACAAGGACTCCCAGGCAAGTTCAGCAACTTGAAATCCTGAAGCACTCCTTCGATGATCAACCACTGTGCCTGCTGAGTATCCAAATTGCCAATGGCAGAGGTCACATCCAAACACTGATATGGCACCATTCCCAGGATGAAGGTGGGAGAGGATCGTCGAGCCACCTAGTGGGAGTTTGATTACATTGGACCCCTTCCATCATGGGAAGAAGTGCAATCTGCCCTTCTAGAAATAGACATCTATTCTGAATGCAAATTTCTCCTCCTTGTGTAAAATTCTTCCTTGAGATTCATCTAAGTTGAACAGGAGGAGTTATTGCTGGCTACTGGATGATTCTTCTTAGTGTTCATCTCCACCCTACAATTGTGAAGTAGATGATGAGCCTTGCACCTTGGCCTTCTCTGACCTATAATGTGTTGTATCACCCAAAGAGAATTGGCTTTCCATGACAGCTTCCTGTTTATCCGAAGGGAGATTCCAACATGAACAAATATATGTTAATATTTATCTGACTTAGGACATGTTGAGAAATTAGAGTGGATACAAAAGTGGCCCACTCACCTAAAAAATAATGTATAGAATTGTTTTTATTATTTTGTATATCCGTGTGTGTGTGTGTGTGTGTGTGTGTGTCTGTGACTGTATGTTCCTGAATATGTGTGAATATAGGTGTAACAATAACATAGTGCTTTGTGGAGCTTGGAGGACAATATCTGGGGATTAATTCTTGTCTCCTATCTTGTTGATGCAAGATCAACTCTTGCTTTTGCTGCTGTGCTACATAGCCCAAGCTAGTTTCTTTCTGGGCAATGTTCCTGTCCCTGCCTTGTATCTCTCCTTGGGAGTTCTGGCATTAAACACACTGCCACAGCTTCTATTTTTATATAGGTTTACAGACCAATCTCAGGTGATCAGCTCTCAGAGCAAGCTCCTTTCCTCACTGAGCCATCCTCCTCACCTCAGAATTGCTGCTTTTTAATCTTAAAATCATGAACATGGTTGAGTTAAATTTTCTAGTTCCTAAGAGAAAAATATGTTTGAATAGCATATCTACAGAGCCCAAAATTAGAAATCTGAGACTATTTACTTGCCAAATTACTCTTTTCCTGTTGGTCTGACAGATACAGGAGAAGACAGAGGGGAAATTTTCTAAATCTTTAAAAAGGGAATTTGCCTTGTTGCTATAGCACAAATGCAAGAAAGGCTATATTGACGAAAGAAGTAAGAGCCCTATGTGAGCCCAAGTGAGTCACCTCAGTTATCCCAACTTGTATTTGCTATCTTTTGTACCAAGATTCTATTTTTGGTTATTGTTTAATGAACCTGATGAAGAAAAACTTGAAAAATTACTCATGGAGTGTTAAGGGGACAAAAGGGAAGGGAACTAAAATATTCAAAATTTAAAATATAATTTAAGAAGATTGTGTGTGCCATGGTTAAGCAAAAAAGCAATGACAATTTAGAAGACACAGAGAAAATAGGTGGTAGACAAGTTGTTTGGTGTTTACAATAGCAGATGGAGGGGGCAGGTAAGTCAGAAGACCTCTATTACAGATTTTGGATGATGTCCCGAAGGTAATAAAGAGACTCACAGAGAAATGAGTTGATCACATATGTAAAAGTATTGGAAGCAAGTACCTGAAGGCTAATAAATATTTATGGAATTGGTAAATGAGTAATTGGAGAAATGGAAGCGAAAAGGAGTACAGCCAGGAAGCTATTAAAATTCTTGAAGGAAGAGATGCAAAAAGCTAGAAAAACATTTTTCGGTAGACATGCATTTATATGTTGTGACATCTCTCTGCAAAATTCTATGGTCTGCAGTCAGCAACGAAATAGGCTGGGAGATTCCAGGCCTGGGTGTCAATCCCAAATTCTTCCATGCTGTCTTTTAAAGACCACTTACATAAGCAGAAACCAGAAACAAGGAAAACAACAAAGGGGGGCAGGGCTTTCTACAATCCTAACTTTTGAAACTCAATTAAGATGGCATTTACTTTCCCATCAAAACGTTCCATAGGATTTATTGTTGATATTGTCTGTGCCAAAGTCAGTCCAGAGCTACACAGAACCAGTGGTGTTGACCTTGGCTGTGCCTTATACAATTACAATTGCCTTGCCAGTAGTAGCTACATATTATTGAATTAAAGGTTCCAGGTAGATATTTGAAATAATCAAAAGGTTGTAGAATTACTCACATAAATCGCTATGAAATACAGCCACCCTTTATTTATTTATTTGTTTGTTTGTTTGCTTGGTCTTATGAGTGCAGCTAGGCAGAAGCCTGGAGGGAAGTCACTGGATTGCAGTGTGTGCTTGGTGAGGACAGGAGGTGACCATTGTGATTAGGTTGGGCAGTTGTCTTATTTATTTTCTATTATCATCAATGCTCAGCATCATGATATTTACACAGCAGGCTGATAGCATCGGTTCTGAAGTGAACAGTATGTTCTCTCCCACACAGAAGAATTTCCACAGGCAAGTTACTTAACACCGCGGAGCCTCACTTCCTTAAATTGTAAAAGGAGGGCTAATGCTGGGCAGCATAGTTAAGAGGATTAGACGTTGTTTTCTCTGCTAAGCAAAGTTTCTATTATAAAACTCCTATTATTCAGGCATTAAATCTTGCAGGGGCAATTTGTAAGGTGAGATTCCATTTATTAAAAACAAAAACCAAAAAAACAGGTAGGCATGTTCTGCTAGACGGCCTCTAAAATATCCCTAGTTTTGTTTATTGATATTTTGTTGTTATTCTAACACATAAAGTAATGGGTTTCATCATGGCTTTTGGATACATGTATGTCATTTCCTTTGCTCTCATTGATCTTTTCCTCCACTGATGTCCCTCGAGCGCTTGCATTTCTCTAGGTCCTTCCCCTGCGTTTGTGTCACCTGCCTCCCATCATCCTGCTGTTCCTCACTCCCTAATTCCTTAAGGAGTTTGTTCTCCCACCTCCCTCAAGGTCCCCTTTCTGCTTTAATGACCTCAGTTCTCTCCACCACACACAAGCTAAAATCTACAGTCTGCACATGAGATAAAAAATGCAGTATTTGTCTTTCTGCATCTAGTTTATCTCACTAAACACAATGAACTTCAGTTGCATCCATTTTTCTGCAAAGTCATGATTTCATGTCTCTTACAGAGGAAAAAAATTCTATTGTGTATATATCTCTTTTTCTCCAACCGTCATGTGTTGGTAGACATCTAGGGTGGTCCACTTCTCACATGCTATGAACAGTGTAGAATAAATGGATGTACAGTGTCTGTAGTATACCAACACAAAGAACTGGGGGTGATACACCTGGGTAATATGAGATCTGTTCTAGCTGCTGTGAGATGGAATCTCAAAACCATTTTAGTTTAGATTTCCCTGATGTCTAAATACCTTGAACCCTTCTTTAGTTTTTATTGGAAATTTTGAATCTATGTACAGTTTATAATTTCTTGCTTTTGGGTTTTGCTTTTGTTTTGTTGTGTGTGTATGTGTGTGTATGTGTATAAGTGTGTGTATGTGTGTATATGTGTGTGTATTGTGGTTTGATGTTAGTGTTCTGAACTCATATCCTCAAGCTCTCCAACAATTGAGTCATGTCTTAGATGTTTTGTTTTTATATCGTCATTGTTACAAATAAGATAAAGATGTAAAGCAAATATCTGCTAACTTCAGGTTCAGTGAGAGACCCTGTCCCAAGCTAACAATATGGAGAGTGACAGAACAGGATGTCTGATTCCATTATCTTGCTTTCGTGAGGAAAAACATCTGTACACACAAATGTATCCACATGTACACACAAAATAATGGAGGAAAATTTGCTGAAATAACCACATTTAATATTTTTGGAATGACCATAACAATTTATGTTGTATGTAATTTGCCCAGTCTTGGGTGTTTATTGCAGCTGCTTCATCAGACTGAGAGTTTCAGCACAATTGACTCTGCCAGGTGGTGGTGGCACACGCCTTTAATCCCAGTACTTAGGAGGCAGAGGCAGTTGGATCTCTGTGTGTTCAAGGCCAGCCTGGTCTACAGAGTGAGTTCCAGGAAAAGCTCCAAAGTTACAGAGAAACCCTGTCTCAAAAAACAAAACAACAATAATAATAATAGACTCTGTTTCCATCTTTATCAAAAATGAGATGTATTGATCAAATTTTCATCAACTTATGAACATATAAATTATATGTGCTATATCCTTACCATCATCAACACACATGTTCATGTGTATGCACACAGAATACACATGTGGGCACACCCATATGAACATGTACACATATCATCATGCACAAAGAAGATGCTCTTTTTCTTTTGGTTTTTGTGCATGTATGCATACACACACACACATTTATATATATATATATATATATACATATATGGATATATAGTTATATCTATGAGTTTATACCGACTTGTATATGTCTACTTATATAGATATGAAAATAGATATAAATATGTAAGTATACATGTATTCCTCATTCATCTCTCTCTTTCTCTCCCCTTTTACTTGCTAATGTGACTTCACTTATTCCAAAGTGTGAAACCATAAAGCAATGTGCTTTTGTCTCCAGCACATTGTAAAATCAATACTGGAATCAGTAGAAATCGCCTACAAGCTTTCTACGTGCCCCCTGGGTTGCTTCATCACAAAATGGCTGTTAATGAGTCCTATAAAGGACGTAGTGAACATTAATATCAGACTACCTACAACGAGGTGCTAATTAAAATTAAGTCCCTTCTTCATTTAAGATGCCACAAGAAAGGAAATTTGATACAGGCCAAGCATCACTGTGAATTTTAATTAAAGGAGATTTGGAAGTGGGCGCCTTCCATAAAATCACAGCGGTCCATCCTGCGGACAGAAGCCCCTGATTTCATCAGAGGCAGAGCATCGGCAGCTAAGGGAGGGTACGCACGTGTCGCAACAATCTCTCACTTCCCCATAGCGGCACACCACTTTCAGTGTAATTATGAGATTCATCCTGAAAATTTGTTGATTTCATATTTGCCTGCATGTCTGCTGACGAAAATTAATTAATCTTAAATTGCACACATCAATTACAGCACCTTTCATGTACCCTATAAGATTGCTTTAATTTTTAATTCTGTACTTCAAAGTCAAATAATAATATGTATTTCTAATTAAGCTCGCTTACACATCTCACCTCTGATTAAACCATTTTAATTTTTTATGACACCAGTCACCTTTAGTCCCCAACTCTGAGGGTTCTTGCCTCTCTGCTTGACTTTCTTATTCAGTATGTCTTATCATGACATCTAAAACTATATACTTCCCTCGTTCTGGCTTACAGCAAAAGAAATGTTCTAAGTTTCTCCTCTAAAAATGAGGACAAAATGAGGAAGAAAGCTTTGAGATGAGGATGGAAATAAATGTCTTGGATACCACCAAATGTCTTGAAGTGTTTCGATTGGCTTTCCTCAGCTTCCCCTGTAGCTTGCAGATAGCTGAAATTTGGATTTTAAAATCTCTATAGCTGAATCCAGGACAAACCTGATCACATGATACAGACAGCTCTAACCTCAGTGCCACTGTGCTGATCACGCGATAAACTAATCTATCCTGTGCTGATCACGTGGTAGGCTAATCTTTCCGAGAAGAGAGTCATAAAATGATGAAGTGGAGTTAACACTGGGTATGTAATTACTACTGCGTGCAGTTGCCCAATGATTATTTTATCGTGTGCTTTGAAAAGGCCAGGCTAAGAGAACTAGGTTTACAAAGGTTAGAGCAAAGCATGCTGGGAAACCCAAGCCTAAGGAGCAGATCGTGGAATGAAGTTCAAGGCCTTTTGATCCACCCGTGTGGACAGCCCAGACTGCCTCCGTTCCTTCTGGGCTAATTAGCGGCCTTAATGCATTTTAAAATTAAGTTGAGACTCAGAAGTACACTGCCGTACATTCAATGCTTTGGGATATGTTCCTCGGACTCCATTGGACATTATGTCATTAGATGTGAGCTGTTTAATTCCTTTCCTCCACCCCATTCCCTCACTTTACTTATCATTCTTATTTGGTACTCAGGTCATTTAGGTCACAAACCTGCCGAGGAGGAATTAAATTCAAGGCTTATTTATACCTGGAGAGTATGGTCTCCTACTAAGAACAATTCTGTACCACAGGTTTAAAATGCCCAGAGTAAGATGATCATTTAAAATAGTTAAACACAGAAAGGTGGCTAGATGTGACTCATACCTGTAATCCCAGCACTCGGGAAGCCAAGGCAGGTAAATTACAGGTTTGATGCAGAGTAAGACAAGAAACGAAATAAAGAAAGGAAGAAAGGAAGAAGAGAGAGAAAAAGGGAAACAGTTGGGGAAAAGAGGGAGGAAAGGAGGGAGGGAGGGACAGATGGAGGGCTGGAGGAAGGAGGGGACGGTGTGTAAAACATGTATCCTATTGCCTCAAAGTATGAGAATATGATATCAGAAAGCAAAGCAAATTAAGGCATCAAAATGGCATCTGTGATGGTGTAGTAGCCACTCTTGCCTGCATATGGCTTGCACAAGATTGAGTCCCTAAACATTCAGTCACAGATGGAAGAAAAGCTTAGGAGCCTTGCAGCTTAGTGGGCAGCAAACAGCAACTGAGGGCTCCTGGAAGACAGGGAGTCATTGCTCATTACTCAGTGATGTAGGTACAGGTGAGGCACTCACGCTCCAGCACACTTCACATCGTGTCCGGTGGATCACAACGCAAAATCAAAACAAAGAGATACACAAGTGGGGTGGGGACTTAGTGGAAGGAAGGGTGGAGTCTGTGTGGGTGGGCAATAAAGGGTGGGGAGATGAATATGAATATAAAATATAAAATATGTGCATAAAATCGTCAAATAATGTATTTAAAAGGTAGATGACAGATAAAAAATAAAGTCTTTAAATGGGTTATATAAAAATTAACATGACTCCACAACAAGATATGATATAGAATTGGAAAAGCTATAGAATGAAAGAAAGCTCGGCAAATCAGGTATTATCTGACACTATATAGAAGGGTGTCCACAAAAAAAAAATAGAAAATAGGCAAAAAGACTATGAAGGTTTAGGTGCAGGGCTGCAACTGATAAGGGCCTCATTCTATGGCAAAGGATGTAAGGGCAGGAACGTGTGGGGCCAAACTCACCTTTCTAATCCGTTTATACCTGTGAAGCCTGTGGTTCCCGGGTACCAGGAATGAGGAAAGTGGGTCACTTCCTTCACCTTCCATAGGTTCTGCTATTCCCCTTACCACAAGAAGGGGTGAGGGAGCCCCAACACTAATCTACTAACAGCCTTTCCACACTTGTGCTTCAGGACAGGGACACTATTGTTGCCTCTACACTGGTGAACACAAATCTGAAACTCAATCCCTGTGCCAGAATAAATGCATGAACTGTGTATGAACAACAGAGCAAAGGAAGTCAGTGGGAATGGGTTCTTGAACTCAGGTAAGGTTTGGTCCTTCTTAGAGCCAGTGATCTCCAGGCATTAGGGCATCCTCTGTTCAGAGAGTCTGTACCTCCTACAAATAAACTTGACTTTTGCTTTGCTGCACACACTTCCTGTCTTTTATTTTTTTCATTGGTGCAAAGAACACTCTGCCTGGCCAGTGGCAGAAACCAAATGCTCTTGACAGAAACAAGTTTAATACGTGTGCACAGGAGACTGAAATCCCAACAGTCAAGGTTCATGGAGTGGGGGAGGTATGTTCAGACGTTAGCAGGAGACTCTAAACACCTTCCAAAGCATAGACAAAGACCTCCTGGGAGATTTAATGTCAGAAGCACAGGGTGACCAGTGTGGGTGCTTGCTTCTCAGTGAATGAAGACTTTGGATCTGTGCCGGGGACTACAGTGCCCCTGAGAAATACAATATATATATACATACACACACACACACACACACACACACACACACACACACACACACACACACACATATATATATATATATATATATATATATATATACTGGTTTGCTTTTTTTCTGAGAATCACAGAACTCTCAGTGGTCAAGCCGCCACCTAAGCCTGTTGTCATTGTCTGTAGATAGGTCTCAAGGATCACACATTTTATTTTATTTTGACCCAGTCTTAATAATGTAGGCCAGGCTAGCCTCAGACTCACTCTTTTCCTTCCTCTACCTTCCCAAATGCTGGGACTACAAACCTAATTATCATATACAGCTCCCACTGTTTTCTGGGCAGAAACTGGACTCCTGACTTAGTTTATAGATTGTTTGGGTTGCATAATTGTTCCCCATCATCTTGTGGTATTTCTTGGATTTCAAGTTACTTCCCTGTTGATTATCAGAGTGGGTACTCACAGGAAGGTGCCCAACTTCTGCTTTTTCATCAGGGACAAATGCCTTTCTTTGAGCTACAGTGCCAGGGAACAGTTAAAATTGCCCGAAAATGGAAATATTTTGAGGACAGATGCACAGTTTTGTGAGACTCCTCTCTGGCAGACACATAGTCTTATCTTGTTGAAGGAGGCATATACAAGTCAGGAAACAAATCAGGAATTAAAACCCTCCAAATCAGGCTCTCCAACCAAACATTGATGCTATGGCCCTTCAGAACTGTCGGAGTCTTTCAGCTCCTATGTATGTCAAATCCCACCTGCTAGTAGCAGCTGGTTGGCCTGCATTATGGCAGGAGCCCTGGAGAGACCCCAGTGGCCTTCTGAAGGCTCCCGGAAGATGAAGCCTGATATAAGGTGTTATTGGGATTTGTTTATATCGGAATTAACCTGCTGACTCACAGCGGCTTGCCACTTTGAGAGAATCGTGATGTTAGATGTGAGACATACAGGATAAGGTGATCTGCAGGATTGTTGCCAAAGCTTTAAGCTTCTCAACTCAAAAAAAAAAAATCTGATTTCAATTCACATTTTACTCCCAGCAATGTTCAGAGCACATTAGAAAACTAACTGGTCCATCATTTCTGCTTCAAAGAGGGGCGTGACCAGTCACTGAGAAGCTGATGCTGGCTAACTGGACACATTAACCGTAATAACAAGAACACAGGGTTTTATTCCAGGTTAGAAGACTGTGACCTTGGGAAGTGAGGAGATGGCTCAGTCAATAGAGTACAAGTATGAGGACCCAAGGCTGGATCCCCAGTACCAATGTAAACAGTCGGAGCTAGGAGTATACATCTGTAGCCCTAGTGCTGGGGAAGAGGAGTGAGATGTGGAAATCCAAGACAGACAGATCCCTTGAGACATTGCTTAAATAAACACAGTAGAGAGTAATCAGGGAATACAGGTAACATTGACCTCTGGGCTCTCTCTGTAAGCAGGTGCACATGTGAACATACACCCACATGCTTATGTTTACATGACCAAACGAATATGTACCCCCAACACACACAAGACAGTTTGAAATATGCTAGAGCAGATTTATTTGGATCATTGGGAAACAAGAGGAATGTTAGCAGCTAACTTTATGTACCAACATAACTGGGATAATATGGTTGATGGAGGAGAGTTATCTGTCTATGTTACTTTCATTGGTTAATTAATAAAGAAAACTGCCTTGGCCCTTTAAGAGAACAGAAAATTAGGTAGGCGAAGTAGACAGAACAGAATGCTGGGTAGCAGGAGTGGGGAGATGTTTCAGGCAGTTACCATATGCAGTCGCCATGCTTCTCCTCTCTGAGATGGACGCAGGTTAAGATCTCTCCTGGTAAGCCACACCTCGTGGTGCTACACAGATTACTAAATATGGGTTAAAGGAAGATGTGAGAATTAGCCAATAAGAGGCTGAAACTATGGGCAGGGCAGTGTTTTAAAAGAATACAGTTTCCATGTAATTATTTTGGGTAAAGCTAGCCGGGTGGCAGGACACAGCCCCGCCGCTCTTTCTACAGAGTTTAAGGGTGGTGGGACACAGCCCCGCCATTCCTTCTACATATGGTCAGAAACCTCTGAGAAGTCAATGTCTAGTGTGTTGATGAGGTCTCTGGGGAAGATAAATGCTGGGATCAGAGTAAATGGATAAAGATCTCCCTCATCACTGTGGGTGGACATCATGTAGTCTGGTTGTGTGTAGGTCAAGCTCATGGTGAGGGGAGAATGAGCACACTAGCTCTAGGTGGGATGTTGCTCTTCAGCATCGAGTGCCTGTTAATTGGATCTTGAACTCCAAATACAGGCAGGTTTATTTGTCTCTTCTTTCCTGGTTCTTCAGCTTGAGAGATCTTGGTCTTCTGAGACTCCATAATAGTGAAGTAAGTAAGGCAAGACTTTTCATAAAGTTCCTCTTACAAGTACCTACCTTGTTTCTCTGTCTGTCTGTCTGACTACCTACTTTCTACCTCTCTATATAGTTCCCATCTATTATCAATCTAGCTATCTATTATCTATTTTCCTACCTATCATTTGCCTTTCTATTTATTCTCTCTCTCTCTCCATATATATATATATATATATATATATATATATATATATATATATATATGTATATATATACACATACACACACGCACACAAAACCATATTATCAGTATATCTACATATCTGTCATCAATCTATCACCTTCTTATTGATCCTATGCTCTGCTAGAAGATTTTATTGAAAGATTAGACTTGGAAAGCAAGCATTTTCCATGGGTAACCATTCCCTAGTCAACTCAATATCAACCACAACCTGCTTTTTTTCCGACCTGTTCTCTGCATGTTTATTCTTTGGTTTGTGCATATGTAGATTGTGTACAGTGATGAGTTTTAGAAGGATATTTTCATTCAAGTGTATAATATATTTCAGCCATGTTGTTCTAACACACATGCCTGTCTTTAGTCTTTGAGCCACTCCATCTAGACTGACTTACTTCTATTTTTATGTAATACATGAACTGCATTGATATATGAAATACATGAAATTCCATGCATGATTTTATTGATCTATATAAAATTTCATATCTGTAAGTGAGAGAAAAGATATTTAGAATATTTCTGAGTCTGACTTCAATTTCTTAATATGGTTATCTCCAGTTGCATCCACTTTCTGAAGTGATCTTGCTATTCCTTCCATCTCAATAGAGTTCCATGGTGCATATACACTACATTCTCTTTACTCTCTCCTATGTCCCTGGACATATATGTCACTCTATACCTGAGCTGTGATCGATAGTGCTGCAATGAGCTTCAGTGGTTGTCTTTAGAGACTTGTGGCTTTCTGTTTCCTCTTTCCAGTTGCACTCCCCTTCTCCTTTCTCTTCCATGTATCCCCTTCCCCTTCTTTTATTCTTGTCTTGCTAATGCATCTCTTAAATTTACTGTGTGTTTTACTAACCTCCTCTTTATACCAGGGACTTGGAGCAAAATCAAATAAAATAACCAGGGAAGCAACCATCAGGTCTATGTTATGGTACACCCATTTCTAAAACCCCAGCTGGCAGGCAAGTAGCCATACCTGGTGTTTTTCATGTTTTACACCCCAGTCATCAATCACACTTATGGTTATTGACCTATTGATTGATTCTGTATTTCTTACTTCATTCTCATCCTCCTTCACAGGAACTGGAGCAAGTTCATTTGATTGCCCTTCCTCGGTGATCTGCACAATTAAAACCAGACTCTGCTTCAGAGTATCATGGCTCTATAACAGGATGACAGTAGGTTTCTCATTAAAGAAGATGTCCAAGGAGCTTGAAAACACACTGGAGGTGTGAGAGAATATTGTGTTCTTTCCCAGGTGAATGTAGGCTGACAGGCTAAGACACAGCACCATCCTACATGGATGTCAGGCCTCTTGGCCTAGGTAAACAAAACAACCCAGGGTGCTTAAATTAAATTTCCCGGCACCTCTTAGAAGTTCTACCCACCTTACAATGAAGCTCCCCCATATGTGGTCGCTAGCAGATACCTGGGTGGTCTGAGAGTCAGATAAGCTAGGATGAGAGACGCTCAGGCATGCCTTCCAACTTTCGCCTTTTATGTACTTAGCTCATGTAGAAAAATGAAACACAGTGAAAACTGAAATTGCTTTAAAGAACAGATACACGAAATTTCTCATCTTCTACATTTGTGTTGTAAGTCCTTACCTGTCATAAAGAGAATGCAATGTCACCATGGTTTCAAACAAGGAGAAATTATTTTTTCTTCAGCAATAAGCAGTTGCTTCTGATTGCTCTGCAGAGATCTATATTATTCATGATGATTATAGTAATCATATGCTCTGACATGGAGTTTACAAAGCAGTAGGCATGCTCACGCAGACCATTTCCTCCTTGTAATCGATTTGTCAGGGAGCAAGGTCTTGTAAGGTGGACTTGTCTGAAGAATGAGTACTAGACTGCAGAGCCAGCAGATGTCACCCACCCACGTGGTTAGGGTCCCACAACGTCAGCACCACCCCTTGTCCCACTGAAACAAGGACAAGAACTCACTCACCCCCCAAAAGACACAGCTTCTTTCCTGTCTTGTTTTCTGTCTGACGCCTGATCTTACACGTATTAAGGACCAAAAATAAGGATGGCATTCCAGAAAATAAGTGTAGCCAGGAGACAAAGAAATAATCCAATATCAAAATTTCATAAGACAAGTTTAGAAACAGATGGGCTGAATAAAGTATCTATGTAAAATGGTTGTGCAGAAAGGCAATAAATAGACCGGCAGACATGTAGAGCCTTAAAATAAACCTCAAGGGGGTTAGGGTATGCATAAACTTTGGAACCTGGAAGTACATTGAATGACCCAACTCACACCTATTCTGAGATCAGATTCATTTATCTAGAATTTGGGGTCAATGGGAGCTCATTTTATTGTGTGTCTCTCAAGAATGCAAAAGGAACATGAATGGAAACTATGGGACACAAAACTGAATGATAAAACACTTTACAAATGAGAGTTAATTATTTCCTGTCTGCTCACATTCAGAGCTGCAGAGAGAATACCAACACTGTAGGTAGGGCAAGTGTAACCAGAGGCAAAGAAAGCATCAATATGCTAATCTCCAAATTGAAAGTTTTAGAGCTTCCCATTTGCATATAGCCTAAAATCCCTTCGAAAGTAGCTGCAATGTGCTTCGTTACTTTCAAAACCCACATATTGAGTTGTGATTAATTTATTATAGATGAAGCAATGTTTTCCTTTTAAAAAGTTTTCTTCTCCATTGTGCCAAAGGGAGCAGTAGAAAATTTAGCGTGTTTTCTAGGCCATAGAATATGCATAGTGGTATCAATAATAAATAGCATCTCCCACAGTATAGAGTGTGAGACACTTGTTCACAGAGCAGAAAGTCACTCACTCACAGTGAGCTAAAAATACCTCAGTGACAAACTCCAGGAAAGAAAGAGAGAAAAAACCCACACTTCCGTATTTGTTACCCAAGGACAGAGCCTTGCCTGAGCAGTCCAAGGTGTCCTCATTATCTCCTCTCAATAATATACATTAATACCCCAATATTTTCCAGTGTGTGTGGCTGTGATGCCTCCTCTGCATTGCGGAAGATTTCCCAATAAGCACTTAATTTATCTTTCAAGAAAAACACTGCATAGTGCTGGATCATTTAAAACCTCAAAGTTTGTTAGTAAAATAAAATACTTGTTATGCGTGGGAATGAGTGCAAAGGTCTTGGTGAGTCATTGCTTATGGATTGCATTTCTACCATCAGTGTGCTGAATATACACTCCTGTGAGCTTGTCTGAGTAGGAAACAGCTAGCAGGTGACAGCCCCAACGGCACATTTCCATAAGACTTTGTCCTTTCTGCAAAAATAACCAAAGACCAACAAAATTCAATGGGACATGTGTCAAAACTCAGCTAGACGTAGGAACTTTTACTGTGCCTAGGTAAGTGTGGGCTATGTAAACTTTGGTTTTGCTCACTGTTGGCAGCAGTAGGCAAGCAAAAGCAGCAGCAAGCATCACCATTGGTGGTACCAGCCTTTTTGATAGCCTTGGGTATCAGGATTTTAGTAACTGGTTCTGGCTAGGGTTACAAGTCTCAGCCTGAGGTCTGAGATCCTACATCCTGAAGACCTGATGGCTCTTTGTAACTCTTCTGGATAATAGGTTAGATGAGTATTCTACTGTCTCCTTAGAAACCTGGCCTCCTTTTGTCAGTATCCTGCCCTTTATATACTTATCATCATCATCACAATCATCACCACTATCAACTATTGTCATTGTCTCATGTCCATCATCATCACCATCATCATCATCACCATCATCATCATCATCACCATCATCATCATCACCTTCACAATCATCATCGTCATCACCATCATCACCATCCCGTGCTCTATTGCTTCTTTCTACTCTGGCTACTCTTGAACATCTTCTTGATATCCACCCATCTGGCTTCTTGACCCACTCTACAATCAGAGGCTGCTGCTGAGATGCTTCAGGGTATCTGAAACACTAATTGTAAAGTAGACATCCACTGCTGCCCTACTCACTGGTGGCCTACTCAGGAACTGGTTGGCGGGGCTGTTATGATCACTCATGCATAACCCAGGCCTGCTGGGTTATGAATAAGTGCCATCCCATCCACAGAATCAGATGATTTAAGTTCCACTGGGACCTGCTGGCAAATCCATTAGTTTAGCTACTAGTAGGGTGTTAGCATCATCTATAGGGCCACTTCTTTCTTCCTGTTAACAGATCAGCCCATTGAAAGCACGTTGGGCTACCAAAAAGGCTCAGTGGACTAAGATACTTGCTGCCAATCCTGATAACCTGAATTTAAACATGGTGCCTACATAGTAAAATAAGAACTAATTCCCAAACGTTTTCGTCTGACCACCACATCTGGGGATACACACACACATACTAAGGTTTAAAAGAAAAGCAAGAAAAGACCATCCTGGGATGTCTTCTATTGAGCTTGGTGTGAAGTGGGCGGAGGCAAAACAGGGGCGTCTCCCCTCTGAGTTCCTGAATGAGGGCAGCAGACTGTTTCTATATAGCCCCAGAAGCCATGTTTGACTTAACCAAGCCTTGTCTATCTTTACAGGTCATGGTAGCTCCACCCTTAGGGGAAGCCAAGATGGAAAGGATCGAACAGTCATACAGAGTTCAGCAAGGCTTCTACAGCAAATGGCCCAGTTCAAACTGTACCAAGTGGCTCTGGGAGGGCTGCACCTTCATAAGCCAGGACAATCATCTTCATCCTTTGTAGTGGCCTCAAGGTGTGCACAGAGGTTTAGACATCTGGTGCCAGCATAAGGATCGTCTAGCTGGACGTGACAATTGATAGACAGCTTCTCTCCTTAAGAAGCAGAGGAGAGTTCACCAGTCACCCCTAATTAGAAAGTAAAATTGCCCTACTCCCCACTTACAGAAAATGAGCATTGGGAAGAGGTCTTACAATTTAAGTAAGTTAACATTAAGGTGCTGGAGAGATGACTCAGCTAAAGGCCCATACTGCTCTTGCAGAAGAATGAAGTTTGATTCTCAGCATCCACGCTGGGAAGCTCACAACCACTTTTAACTCCAGCTTCAGAGGATATGACTCCTTACTCTGGCTTCTGTGGCAACTGTATTTATGAGCACATATCACACAGAGACATACACACACACACACACACACACACACACACACACATATATATATGTGTATATAAATATATAATGAAAAATAAAATCATGTTTAAAAGTATCATTAATACTAACAAAGATCTTATAATTCTTTACACCTGCCTGGTAGCAAAAGACGAACAGGTCCCCATCTGTTCCCTGTGGAGAATCATAAAATGAAAGGATATTCAACTGGCAACCAATCAAGAAAAAAAAAAAAGAAACCAAATAAAAATGCTCTTCTATGAGCCTGAGACTTAGACAACACAAAATGACCACACTGTATGATGAATACAGAATCATAATTGATTTCCATTTCTATGTGGTATTGATCATCTGCAGTGCATTTGCCAAATAAACCATGCAAATTTTAAAGATGAATTTGAATATGAGGTTTTGAGAGCTGGTGAAGAAAAACACATCTCCGTGACAAAGATTTAACGGCTCCAAATCTCATAACCTTCAAAACCTGCATGAAAATCTGTTGGTGGAGCATGGCTGTGAGAGCAAATAAAATCAACGCAGCCAGCTCACTGGATATATTTTAAATAACCAAGCTAGCAGGTGAAAGTCCTGGGATTGTAACAAAAAAAGAACTCGAGGTTATGTAACATATATTGAGGAACTGTCTATGGCTATGGTGATATTAAACTAGTACCTAAAACCTGAGAGACAGAGTTAGTATTTCGTTTTGATAACCCTTTTGTGGGTGGCCTTGAGTAATCTACTTATCCAGTTTCCATGTTTAAAAAAAAAAAAAAGCTGTGTGGTCTGCTCAAGGATGTCATTCAAATAATTAACTCAGAAAATACAGCAGAAATTTATTTTCTTGCAAATGAATCGGGACGTGTATACATCTGTGATCATGTGTGTTTATTGTGTGCAAGCTTACAAGTCTGTTCGCATTCTTCATATATTCAAAGTAGACAGGGTCAGTTTAATGTTAATCTATGCCTTGTAAAATAGCCAAAAATTATCTAAGGAGGGCATAACCTCAATGTTTTTTAAAATTATATGTGTATTATCTCAGGCTGTATTTGCCTTGTTGAACGTCAGACGATTTTCCATTACATTTAGTGTCACGTATTAACTCCAAAAAGAAAGAGGGCCTCTAAGTGGTGGGGGAGGCAGGAGGTTATAGTCTGGCAAATAAACTTTGAAATGAAATATCTTCTAATTATCATTTAAAGCATTTCTTATCCGAAGCATAAGACTAAATAGTGCCTTTCTGCATCTGTGACTATTCTGCTGCCTTATAGAAGACTGCCTTGTCATTGGGAGCTGCTCTGGTGCTAGGAACTGAACGCGTTTGGTTCATTTATTCAGCAGCCTTTGCTTATTCGTTACTTACTGCATTGCCATAACAAACACAATGACCAAGAGCAACATAGTACAGAAAAAAACAAAACCATTTCTTTCATCGTCTAAACCACTGTGCATCTCTGAGGGAAATCAGGGTAGGAACTGACTGGCTCTTTCACTCACAGATAGACAGCTATGCTTCTTACATAAACTAGGGTTATCTTCCCGGGGATGGTACTTACCACAGTGAGTCCACTGTGCCCCCTACATCAATTAACAATCAAAATAATCTCATACAGATATGCCCACAGCCCAATCTGCAATCTGACCTGGGTAATTCTACCATCAAGGCTCTCTTTTCCCAGGTAACTCTGGGTGAGTTCTCCAGTTTATATGTGTGTTTGGTAAAACATGGATGATTTATTTTTACTTTTGAGAGAGTGTCTCATGTAACCTAGGCTTGTCTTGAATTCTCTGTGTAGCCAAGGACGACCTTCAGCTCCTGCTCCTCCTGTCTCTCTGCCTCCTGAGGGCTGATATTACAGACATATGCCACCATACCTGGCCTAGACCTCCTTTGAAGCTCATTTAAAGTCATCACTGTAATTAACAGTCAATGTGCACTTAACAGCAGGCATCAATGAACCAAAAATTTTGTTTTGAGTCAGCACAGAAAGTCACATTTTAATCACTGGTTTCTGACTCAAGCCACCACCAGATAGCCAATAACAATGTTTGGTTGGCATCTGTGGAAATTCGAAAGGCAGCTCTGTGTTCTGGTTGACTCTAAATGCTGAGTTTCTGGTTTATAAACTCATTATAATATCAGTTCCTCACTACTGAGATAGGGTTTCAGTGCAGGCCGAGGTGAAGTTGCTGATCCACACCCTGAGTAGATAAGTGGATGTCATAGCAAGATTGCGATGCTAACAGTAAGTTTTCTTCTGATTCCTGGGATAGCCTTCCAAGTGTCTCCTCTGAGTCTCTGTGTGACCTTGGGGATGTTTCTTAACTTTTAATACCTCAGGGGTCTCCTCTGTAGTGTGGAATATTGTAATTCCCCTCACAGGGTCACCATGGGAATTAAACACCCTGTCAAAAGAATTTAGAGAGTGCTTGAAGAACAGTGAGAGCTCTATAAACACATTGCTTCATTTAAGAAGTGCTGCAATTTCAATAACAGATTTTTCTATCTATAACATGGGAAACGGTGGGGGTGGGGGAGAATGAGAGTTCATAGTGCCAAATAGCCCAAGACAGAAAGTGATAAATTCAAAGATAAAAGGGCTGTCCTTAATGGGTGTGAAGTGAGGGAGGTGGCATAGTAGAGTACTCACCTTGCAAGCCCAAGCTCTGTGTTCAATCATTAGCACCCATGCCAAAAAGATGGATATGATGGTGCACACTGGTAATCTCAGCAGTGAGAAGGCAGAGAGAGGTGGATCTCAGAGACTCCCCAGCCAGCCACTCTACCCTACTTTTATAGCCCCCAGCCAGTGAAGTATTATGTTTCACAAACAAGGTGGATCATGCTTGAAGACCAATACTCAACATTGTCCTCCAGCCTCCAGTTGTATGTATCCACAGGTACATGCACACTTATGCACACACACTGAACATGCACATGCACACACTGAAATAATGTGAAGTTGGATCTCCATCACCACCAATGCTATCAGAAACCTGCTGAGGAGCATGCATGATAAAGAAAGTACTGAGTCCAGAAAATTCCGGGTGATAAGAAAAAGCTTCAACTGGAGCTTGGGAGATGCCTTAGTGGTTAAGAGTATTTTCTGCTCTTCCAGAGGACCCAAGTTCAGTTCCAAGTATTGGATGCTCACAATGGTCTGTAACTTCACATCCAGGAGCAACCTCTTCTCACCTTTGAAGGGACCTGTATACATGTGCCAAATGCTTACTCACATAGTCATACATGAAAATGAAAATAGGTCTGTAAAAAGAATTCTGTAGTGAAAAGCGTTCCCAAACATCTGACTCTTGGAGGGAAGTTGTTTCTTTCCTTACCCCTCTTTAGTATCTCCAAAACACAACTGATGTAACTGGACAAATGAACAGTTGCTTTTCACCCCATAAATGCCTATCAAGAAGAAACATCTCAATTGACTCTTTTTACAAGTAACTTGGGATACTTTATATAAAGAACTCACAGAACGGACAGGGCAGAGGAATTCTACCACGTTCTGGATGCAAAGTCCTTTGTAAACTGTCATACAGGCAAAGCAGGGGCCTGAAGTATCTCATTGTCAAATGCATAGGTACTAGGGAGACATGATTAGCTATGTCTCTTAGCAGAATTTTTTTTAGATAAAGGCTATTTAGCAAATTAAATGAAAGCACTGGGTTTCTGGGCACACTGAATACATTCTTAAGATTTTTATTTTTACAGACTTGCTTTTGTATGTGCGTAGGTATATATGTCCACAGAATCCAAGAAGTGTCAGAACCCTTGAAGCTGGAGTTAGAGATGGCTGTCAGTCATTTGATGTGGGTGCAGGAAACTGAACCTGAGTTCTCTGGAAGAACAGTCAGTGACTCTAACCACTGAACCCATCCTCCAGACTTCCACTAAAAACATTTCCCTCATTCAAAAATATTCTTCTATTAATTTTATAATTTTCCCACAGGTGTGAGAACCCAGCTGGTATAGGAGGTCCTTTTGTCTGTGTGTTGCTTTCATTGGTTAATAAATAACTGCTTTGAGCCTATGACAGGGAAGAACAGAACTAGGCAGGGAAAGCTAGGCTGTATGCTGGAAGGAAGAAGGGCGGGGTCAGGGAAGGCCATGGAGCCACTGCCACCGGAGACAGATGTGCTGGAACTTTGCTGGTAGGCCACAACTTCATGGTGATACACAGGTTAATAGAAATGGGTTAAATTATGATGTAAGAGTTAGCCAATAAAAAGCTAGAGTGAATGGGACAAGCAGTGATTTAATAAATACCCTTTCTGTGTGATTATTTTGATTCTGGGTGGCCAAAACAAACAAGTGGTCCTCCTCCTATACCTAGCAAGAGTCATGAGTTCAGGGCACAAAAAGCACAACCAAGTAGGGGAATTCTTGGGCACATAGCTTAGGTCAGAAAGTCAAGAGATGGAATCCTGAGAAAGACATCAGTCCTACAATGAGATGTTTTGTAATTAGGCAAATAGTCATTTCTGAAAGAACACAGAAACACTCTCATTCAAAGAGGACTGTAAACATAAAAGACTGAACTGGAGAGATGCTCAGTGGTTAAGAGCATTGCTGCTTTTGCAGAGGACCCGATTTGATTCTCAGCACCCCCATGGCAACTCACAACCACCTATAACTTCAATTCTGGGTGGAAGAAATGCCTTCATTTGGCCTCCATGGGTACTGTGCATATGTGGTGCACATGCATGTAGGCAAACATTCATAAACATAAAATAAAAGGAAAATTAGTTTAAAAGAGCAAAAGTCAGATTGTGTTACTTTTCTGTCATAGGACAGAGACCTTCAGTAGACCAGGGCTCCTCACACCATCCTTCCTGACACCCCAGTATCCTAGGATGCAACAGGGCCTCTTACTACTTATTGTATCTTCTATGTTAGGTCAGACATACTGCCTTCCTTTTCCCAGAAGAAGTAAAGTCCATCTCATCATTTTTGCTTTACTGGTACCCAAAATCTCCACCCTTACACTGTCTGTCTTCAAACACTTGATCCAATTACTGCTTTCTGCAGGACATCTCTTGTACCCTCTCCTAAGCTCCATCAGTTCTGGGAGCTTTTTCAGGAAACTGTGCTTGTGTCTTTTAGCAGGAAGGCAAGGTAAACACTGGGACCATCTTTCTGTCATCTCTGAATGCTTCTCAACTTCAGAAAACCGTGTGACCTTGAATTGTACTCGTAGCCACATCTACAGATGTCAGGTGCACAGTGAGTTCTCTGGTGTGTTTACCTTGTGAAGAGAGACTACTCTGTGAGCACTCATGAGTTTTAATGTAGTGCTGCATTCGATGATTTTAATAACCAAGCTCTTGGCATAAATTTAAGAAAGTACAAATGGGTCCACAGGAGTTACTTAATTGTAATATAATTATTAGTCCTCCTAAAATACCTTACTCTTTGCTGACGTGGTAATGGCAGTCCATTTGGTGTCCATTAGGGTATTCCTTGTGGAACCTGACACAGGAAACAAATGCTACCATTTGAAAATTAATGTTTCCTTTATGAAACAAAAGAGATTCCCTTCTAAATGATTCTGCGCATTGTCTGTCACAGAGAATAGGGCAACAGAGGAAGGACATTTCTGTAGGAGCAATGCATGAGCTGTCAGGGCAAATCAGAGCAGACTTAAGATCACAGTTAGACACTCCTCAGGGATCCACTGCAGACACAGCTGATATTGACTCTCTCTGCCTCTTTGTAACAGGACCTTTCTGGTTGAATTCTTATTGTGCCCAGGACTTTTAACCTGGCATTGCTACCCATCGAGGTCAGTTAGCCCCAACTGTAGAATGATTAATAAAAACCCAGAAGCCGGGCGGTGGTGGCGCATGCCTTTAATCCCAGCACTCGGGAGGCAGAGGCAGGCATATCTCTGTGAGTTTGAGGCCAGCCTGGTCTACAAGAGCTAGTTCCAGGACAGGCTCTAAAAAAAGCTTCAGAGAAACCCTGTCTCGAAAAACCAAAAAAATAAAAATAAAAATAAAAACCCAGAGACAGATATTGAGGTTCAACCTGAATGTCAGAAAAGCAAAATAGCCAGCCACTGGCTCTTACCTCTACATCAGTCCAAAATGGTGATCCTGCCTCCAGGAATCCTCAGAATAAGACTGACTGAGAGCTATTTCCTACCATCTTATGTTTCTCTCTAGTGCTGGGATTAAAGGCATACACCACCATACCTCGGTTTCTATGGCAAACTACTGGGGCTACTGGGATTAAAGATTTTTGTTATCACTACCTGGTCTGTAAGGCTTATCACTTTGACTCTTTTGCTACCTTAACTTCAGGCAAGCTTTATTTATTAAAATAAAAATAAAATATCACATTTTCCCCTTTTTTCTAATATGAAAAGAGGCTATAACTAATATAAGAAAAACTATATAGTAAGTACAATGGCTATATACAATATGTACAAGCAATAAATACATCAACAATGTCTAGTCCATTTGCATTCAGTGAAAATGTTCCATATCTGTCCTACCTTTATGAGTCCAAAGTCTTGTACCTAATTTATTTTCTATAATAACTTACTTTCTGCATCAGATAAACATGTAAAACTATAATAATCTAGTCTTCAACTCCCTCAGAGACCAAAAAAGGAAATAATATTAACTGAGTAAGCAGGAAGTGCAAGCAAGTGACTTTCAAAACATGTGAGAAATGACAGAAACAGTTCACTGTTAAAGTTCCTCTGCAAGGATAGGGCATCTATCTTCGGCCTACAGACCTAGCATGATGGACAGACTTTTCTGTGAAGCAAGATATTCTAAAGGGCTTTCCCTCCCTGTCTTGACAATGTTTGGCAGTCACGTTCTTTTGTTTCCTGCTTCTCCAATTAGGACAGCATACCATCAGCAGTCAAGGCAAAGGCATTTTCTTGCCCAGCAGCTTACTTTTGCCACAAAGAAAGTAAACTCCATGTGGAGTTTCTGCAATGCCCATTATCTTCTCTGAAGTATATTGGTGCTGCCAGGAACAAACATAACTCATTGTCATAAAAAGTGAAAAATTAGCCCACATTATTTAAGCATCTTAAATACCATATTCTGGAGATCTCTGAAGCATTTAAAGATCTTCACCAACCCTGCAACAGACAAAGGTCTGATTTCCAAAATATATAAAGAACTTAAGAAACTAGACTTTAAAATGTTAATTAACCCAAGTAAAAAAGGGGGGCACTGAACTGAACAGAGAATTCTCAACCGAAGAAGTTCAAATGGCCAAAAGACACTTAAGGTCATGCTCAACCTCCTTAGCAATCAGGGAAATGCAAATCAAAACAACTTTGAGATACCATCTTACACCTATCAGAATGGCTAAAATCAAAAACATCAATGATAGCCTTTGCTGGAGAAGATGTGGAGTAAGGGGAACACTCATCCGTTGCTGGTGGGAATGCAAACTTGTGCAACCACTTTGGAAAGCAGTGTGACGGTTTCTTAGGAAATTCGGGATCAACCTACCCCAGGATCCAGCAATACCACTCTTGGGAATATACCCAAGAGATGCCCTATCATACTACAGAAGCATTTGTTCATCTATGTTCATAGCAGCATTATTTGTAATAGCCAGAACCTGGAAACAACCTAGATGCCCCTCAATAAAAGAATGGATAAAGAAAGTGTGGAATATGTACACATTAGAGTACTACTCAGCGGTAAAAAATGACATCTTGAATTTTGCATGCAAATGGATGGAAATAGAAAACACTATTCTGAGTGAGGTAACCCAGACCCAAAAAGGTAAATATGGTATGTACTCACTCCTAAGTGGATTCTAGCCTTAAATAAAGGACATTGAGCCTATAATTTGTGATCCTAGAGAAGCTAAATAAAAAGGTGAACCTAAAGAAAAACATATAGTTATCATCCTGAATATTGGAAGGAGACAAGATTGCAAAGCAAAAATTGGAAACTTGGGGGTGGGGGTGGGTGGGGGTAAGGGGAGATAGAGAGAAAAAGTGAGAAGGGGAGGATGGGAAGAGCTTGGGGGAATGGGATGGTTGGGATGGAGGAAGACTGGATATGGGAGCAGGGAAGTATATATCTTAATTAAGGTAGCCATTTTAGGGTTGGCAAGAGATTTGACTCTAGAGGTGTTCCCAGGTGTCCATGGAGATGTCCCCAACTAGATCCTTGGGCAGCTGAGGAAAGGAAGCCTGAAATGGCCCTATCCTATAGCCATACTGATGAATATCTTGCATATCACCATAGAACCTTTATCTGGCGATGGATGAAGCTAGAGACAGAAACCCACATTGGAGCACTGGACTGAGCTCCCAAGGTCCAAATGAGGAGCAGAAGAGGAAGAACATTAGCAAGGAAGTCAGGACCATGAGAGGTGCACCCACCCACTGAGATGGTGGGGCTGATCTAATGGGAGCTCACCAAGGCCAGCTGAAATGGGACTGATGGAGCATGTGATTAAACCAGACTCTCTGAACGTGCCGGACAAGAAGGGCTGACTGAGAAGCCAAGGACAATGACACTGGGTTTTGATCCTACTGCATGTACTGGCTTTGTGGGAGCCTAGTCTGTTTGGATGCTCATCTTCCTAGACCTGGATGGAGTGGGGAGGACCTTGGACTTCCCACAGGGCAGGGAACCCTGACTGCTCTTTGGACTGGAGAGAGGGGGGGAGGTTAAGGGGGAGAGAGAGGGAAGTGAGAGGAGGGGAGGAGGTGGAAATTTTTAATTAAAACAAATAAATAAATGAATAATTAAAAAATAAAATAAAAGAGGAATAAAAGATGACCTGTCTATCTAAAGTATATCTTGGTTTGACCTTGAAATCATACCTAATGTGACTACAAGTTTGATTATAATAGGTAACTAAATACTAACCTGTATTTCTTTATTATCCTATACCGTTGGTAATGATAACTTTCAAGGACTAGAAACTTGCATTACCTTGTTAAATGAGTTGTATAGTAGAAATGTATGTACAGTACGTTCTTTAAAAATTAGTCTCAAATTTATATTAACATATAAATTTTTTATTGATTTTTATTGAGCTCTACATTTTTCTCTGCTCCCCTCCCTGCCTCTCCCTCCCCCATTCAACCCTCCCCAAAAGTCCCCCTGCTCCCAATTTACTCAGGAGATCTTGTCTTTTTCTACATCCCATGTAGATTAGATCTATGTAAGTCATTCTTAGTGTCCTTCTTGTTGTCTACGTTCCCTGGGATTGTGGTTTGTAGGCTGGCTTTCTTTGCTTTATGTCTAAAAACCACTTATGAGTGAGTACATGAGATAATTGTCTTTCTGTGTCTGGGTTACTTTACTTAAAATAATGTTTTCTAGCCCCATCCATTTCCCTGCAAAATTCAAGATGTCATTATTTTTTTCTGCTGTGTAGTACTCCATTGTGTAACTATACCACATTTTCCTTATCTATTCTTTGGTTGAGGGGCATTTAGGTTGTTTCCAGATTCTGGCTATGACAAACATATAAAATTTCTATATAATATACAAAGGTTCTTGTTTGAAAAGAAAAAAGGGAGGATATAGATATTTTAGAATAAAATATCAGATTATTCAATCTATTCTGAAAAGAAAAAAGGGAGGATATTGATATGGATAAGACAAAAAGGTAGATTATTAAATCTACTTTTAGAAAACAACTACTAGTTTTAAATGCTTTACATTTGGTTGGAATTTTGTATAACATATAAAATTTCTATACAATACACAAAATTCCAACAAAACCATAGAAATATTGTGTGTTTTTTACATATTTTTCATATTTTGTTGTATGTATACATGTATGTGCACATGTGCAGAGGGTAGAGATTGGTGCCTTCTGTCCTCCTTGATCATTCTACTCATTGTTTTCTTGAAACAGGGTCTCTCACTAAAACCTGGAGTTTACCTACTGTCTAGATAGAGTAGCTAGCTACCAAGTTCCTTAGATCTGCCTGCTTCCATCACTAACTCATATGGTCCCAGGATAAACTAGGATCATAGACATGACCCAGGTTTAATCTTTTCCATGGATCCTGAGAATCTAAATTCTCATCCTTATGTTATAATCCTGTTGCCAACTGATTCATCTCTCTAACATTTTTTTGTTTCCTTATGCTGTTTCAATTACTAAAAGTGCTTTGTGTCTATTTCATTATTATTTTTCCTTCATGTCAACCTATATTTATTTCTGTTTGTTTTGTGGAATTTGCTTGATCAGCCCATGTCCCCCTACTGCAAATATTTCAGTGGTTAAGCATTATGTCCTTCATCTGACACCTAATTATGTTCATCAAATTACTGCATAACTGAAGCTTCTGAGTAATGTGACATGAAGTTCAAGTAGCCTATGAGTTACCTTATAACATGTTAAACATAATAGAATGTTCAGTAGATCCTTGATGATATGCATATGAAATGATTGTATTGTTGAACATTGGTAATTCAATGAGTCGATAATCTAACTACCTATGCTATTAAACTATGCTCTGAGGGATATTTTCCTTTACTTTAAAAAATGGACTGAAGTAAATGATGAAATAAATTATATATGAAATTAATTGTATGTCCAAAAGGTGCAGATTATACACTAAAAACCACTTGGGAAATTCAGTAATTTGACACTGAACACAGGTTGTTAGGGTCTGGGAAACAGAAGAGAAGAGCAATGCTGCATTGTGAAATCACATACCAATGACAATTTAAAAAATGTGACTTTTTAATTGAAAATAGATTCTTCTCTAATATAATATATCCTGACCACAGTTTCCCCTTTCTCCACTCCTCCCAGTTTCATCCCCCCCAGATCCACTCCTCCTCTATTTCCTCTGCAAAAAACATCAGGCCTCCAAGGGACAAGAGCTGGCAGCCAAACAGGACAAAACAAATACATTAAGCAGGCCAAAAGCAATCATATTGAGGTTAGACAAAGCAACAAAATAGGAAGAAAAGAGTCCCAGGAGCAGGCATAAAAATGTCAGAGATACAATTGGGTATTGCTTTGTTCTGCTGGATAGGGGGTGGGGAGGGTATCTTTGTGAATCCTGGAACTCAGGGGAACTCTGCTAGATTTCCTAAATCATTCCAAAACTAAATGTTTCAGTAATATTTTCTATGAAAACTTGAAAATATCAGCTTGCTCAGCCAGGGCAAGAAACTTCTGTGGCTAGTGTTCAACCTCAGGTGAGAGTCAACATACCTTATAGAACAGTCACAACAAAACAGAGGCAGTTTATTAAGAAGCTCTGTAATTAGGACAATATTCCCATACGGGACAGGAAAACAGAGATAAAAATATGTTTGCCTCCAATGATCTAGATCTGCAAGCAGATAACAAATTTTAATTAAAAGTAAGCATGTGTAAAATGTTCAAGCAGTACTCATGAGCACTGCAATTAAAAGTTCTCCATCTTTAGTTCACCCTTGGAGATAATTAACTTTTAGAGTTTCTGTTTTAAATTTTTCTGATGATTTCCAACTTACGTCTATGACTCTCTTAATGTGATAAAATTTAGTGTACTTATTTGCCCTCTGATAGAAGAACGTGCATGTGGGGGGGGGTTGTTGTGTGTGTGTGTGTATGTGTGTGTGTGTGTATGTGTGTGTGTGTGTGTGTGTGTGCTAATAGTCATGGTATCATGGGTATATGTGAAGGCCAGACGACAACCTTAGGTGTCATTACTCAAGTTTCTTTCTACCTTGATTTTGGTACAAAGTCTGTGACTAGGATCTGTGCCTCAGTAATTAGCCTAAGTTGGCTGTTCAGTGATTCCAGGGATCATCCTACCTCCACCTCCCCAGGGCTAGAATTGAAAATGTGAGCCAATGTGCCTACCTTTTGATGTAAGTGCTAGAAATTGGACCAAGGCTCAAACTTTTCACTGATTTGTCTTCTCAGTCCCTGATGAAAGCTGAACTTTGATTCTGAGTCCTGGTCTTCATTTTTCTCAACTACCTTGCATGCACAGTGTTTTAAAAAAGCATATTAGCCATGGGAATTTATTTTAAATCTATTATCCTTTAGATAGAATTGTTGATTCTTTCTCTGTGAGTGACATCAAACACCCCTCTTCACTTTAAATCCTCTACTTCCTCCTAATGTTAAAATTTTTAATTTATAATATTTAGCCAGTCATGTTAGCACACTCCTTTATTCCCAATGCTCTGAAAACATAGGCATTGTAATATCTCTGCACTGAACACCAGCCTTGTCTATGTTACAAGTTCTATGGTACCTAAGGCTGTATAATGAGACTCTGTCTTTAAAAAAAAGAAATTTAAAGTATTTGCTTTCTATGCTATAATTCTGCTTTGGGCTTCAGTACTTTTCCTCTAGTTTGACCTTTTAAATTTAAAAATCAATCAGCAGCCTTATGCTGTTATTATTACCTAAATCTCATTAATAACAGTCCACGACTCTCAAGAAGGGAAATCTGATCCTTTCTTAGAAACATTGTTCAGTAGAAAAAAGTTTTCAAAAGTTAAACTCAAATGTATTCATTGATGGAGGAGTGTCTATGTGTTACTTTCATTGGTTAATAAAGAAACTGCCTTGGCCCTTTAATAGGAAAGAAAATTAGGTAGGCGGAGTAGACAGAATAGAATTGTGGGAGAAAGAAAGCAGATTCAGGCAGATGCTTCAGGCAGTCGCCATGCCTCTCCTCTTTGAGTCGGATGCAGGTTAAGATCTCTCCTGGTAAGTCACCCCTTGTGGTGCTACACAGATTACTAAATATGGGTTAGTCAAGATGTGAGAATTAGCCAATAAGAGGCTGAAACTAATGGGCCAGGCAGTGTTTAAAAGAATAGAGTTTCTGTGTAATTATTTTGGGTAAAGCTAGCCAGGTGGCTAGAAGCGGCCCTCTGCCGTTCCTTCTACAGTTCATCTTTCTGCTTTTATCTCTTCTGGGAAAGTGGGTTTCTTCACATCAGGGCCATTGTTCTCTTGAATAGCCTTTTGGTTTTATACTTGAAAGTTGCCTATGTTTCTGTTGACATCCTACTCAGATACATGCTTCGCCTTTTCTGTACAGTCTACCTGTTCCCTTACATGAATTACTCCATGCTGAGGCAAGGTGCATAAGAATGTAGGAGGAGGCCACTTGTTTCCCAGCTGCCCAGCAGCTTAGACCCAAAAAACAATCACACAGAAGCCATATTTTTAAATCATGGCTTGGCCCATTAGCTCTGGCTTTTTATTTGCTAACTTTTACATCTTAATTTAACCCATCTCCATTAATCTGTGCATCACCATGTGGTTGCAACCTACGAGCAAAGTTTTGGTGCATCTGTCTCCTCTGGCAGCTCATGGCTTCTCCTTGACTCAGACTTCTTCCTCCCAGCATTCAGTTTAGTTTTCCCCTCCTAGCTTTGTTCCCCTATCACTCTGCTATAAGCCCAAAGCAGTTCCTTTATTATTCAATGGTATTCACAGCATACAGATGGGAAATTCACATCATAGGAAGGGGGTTGTATTTCTTTCTGATGGAGGAGGGTCATCTGCCTATGTGTTACTCTCATTGGTTAATTAATAAAAAAAAAAAACCTGCTTGGCCTGATAGGTCAGAACATAGGTGGGTGGAGTAGACAGAACAGAATGCTGGGAAGAAGGCAATGAGTCAGTCTCCATGATTCTTCAGCCCGAGACAGATGTCTTGGTTAGAATCTTTCCCAGTAAGCCACCACATCATGGTGCTACACAGATTATTAGAAATGGGTTAATCAAGATGTGAGAGTTAGCCAATAAGAGGCTGGAACTAATGGGCCAAGCAGTGTTTAAATGAATACAGTTTCTGTGTTATTATTTCTGGGGCTAAGCTAGCTGTGCCGGAGCAGGGCGGGATGAAAAGCAGGCCTGCCCCTGTTCCTTCTACATCTTTCCTCTCATCTTACAGAATCTTAAACCCAACATTCACCCAGTTTTCTATCCTCTAAAAACTTTTATGAACATATACATGGAGATAATGGGTCTTATTTTAGGTTCAGTTCACACTCTGCATTCCATATCCCATCAATGATCAGACAACAGTTTGGCCTGCAGTGCTACCATGCAACATGCTTTTGTATATCTGATGTGATCCTATAATTCTGAAAATCATGATCCCTAACAAAACCATTGATTTAAAAAACAATTTAAATGTAAGGTTTTCAATATTCTAAAAGTTGAAAAGAAAGTATGGCCTTGCATGTTTAAATGCCTAGGATTGATCTAATAAGGGAAAAAAAAACATGATTTTAAAATTTGGGGGGGTGGGCTGAGAAATAACTCAGCAATTAAGAGCACTCACTGCTCTTGCAAGGATCCTGTTCCCAGCAACCACGGGGCAGCTCCTAACTGTATGTAGCTCCAGTTTTAGGGGATCTGAAGTCTCCTCCTTTACACTCCATGGGCATTGCATGCACATGGTATACATGCATACATGCAGGCAAAACACTCGTACATATAAAACAAAAATAAATAGACTTTTAAAAAATTATTCTCAAAGCACATTTTGTCACATATCTTAATGAAATAACACACTAAATATTAGAAGTGAAAAGGAAACTGAACTATTTTTTTCAGTTCACTCACCTTTCAGGCTCTGTGGCTTTTCCTAAAGAATGTTGCTAGTAGAATCTGTATCATGGTAATGGTACTTGACAGAGTATCTTAATGTCTGGCCTCTAACCTTAAAAAGTCTAAACCTGCCTTTATGCCTGAGCCTAGCTTAGAGAAATAAACTAAAACTTAACTAGAATGTAAATCTCATGTCTGACATATTTTCTGCTCAGCACAGGTTTTCTGCTTGGTTCATGTTTTTTGAACTTGAAGATGTAGAAAGATGTAAGCAGCAGAATTCCTTGAGCTGGGGTCCAGGACTGAAGTTCCTCCCTTCTGCTGCTTTTGTTGTGTATTTGATCATAATAACAAAGGGTAAATCACACAGTCTGGTCTGATACCGATTTCTTATGTTACCTGTAGATACTATACATGGTCTCTCTCAGCTGCTTGCTAAACAGATTATGCCCTGGGAAGTGAGATGCTGAGAGCATCTTGTAGGAGCAAGTACAGCTTTAGTTCATAAAATCACAATGATTTGCATTTGTTTGCGAAGTTTAGCTAACACTCAAAAGAATCATTTGCAGTAGTTTTCCAGATTCCCATTTCCTCTGTCCAAAAATATTTTATGACTAAGTACAGCACTCTTATGGGTTTGTCACTTAATGGCTCTACTCTTGTAATTTGCCATAAAGCAGACACAACCGGAAGTGAAGCGATATAAGCTTTGTTATAATGAGCTTAGTTTATCACCAGTTTCGCCTAATGGGATTATAGTCTATAAATGATCATGTTGCCATAGCAACCACCTCAAAAGCCACAGTGGGCTATAAATGCAATAACAACACCTGTGTACCATCTTCTTGTTTTGGTAGTTTATATTATTTTGGGTCTAACAAAATAGGAGGACACCAAAAAGATAAAATATAAAACAACCTATTGTTTCAATCAGGACTTTTCATTACATTCATTTTGGATTCAGACATTTCTTGATTTGAATCACGAATTGACTGCAGTAGATAAAAGAAAACCTGCTTTAGAAACTTGGCTGAGTTAACCCTGAATAACCCCACATTGGAGTCGTAAGCAGAAGAAAAGATTAATCCGGAGAAGAATTAAATTTCCAAGTGGAATAAAATAATATATCAAAAATGTTTTCCTGAATCCCTTTTAGAATTTCTTGCTTATAAAAAAATCCCTGTGATGCTGTGCTCCTGTCTGCTCAGCATTTCTATGATGAAGTATGATGTGGGGGCTAGGAGGGAGGGGAAGCTGCTTATCTCTGCTGCAGACCAAGTCTGGTTTCTGTGGGTATACATGGGATCACTACGGTTTAGTTGGGAAGACCAAGCTCTAACTTCATTGTATGCAATCTAATTATCATCAAAAACATGTGAAATCTTACCCTCATCTCTCTCGGCTGAGAGATGAAGCTGGGCTCCCTGGGGCTGCAGCCCAGCTCTGAGAGCACTTGTTAAGCATGCACTAATAATACCAGGGCCTGATCCCAGCATACAATGAAAACCAGTATGGTAACTCATACCTGTGACCCCAGCATTTTCATACCAGAGCTAGAAGGATACTGAGTTCAAGGGCATCCTTGCGTATATAGAAAGTTAAATACCAGCTTGGGATGTACAAGATCTAGTCTTACACAGGCAAGATAGAGTTGGGAAAAGGATGGAATGGATAAGACAACAGCAACAACAGGACCCTATCTGGGTCTTAAGCTGATTTATTTGAATCCTTGGGTATAACACACAGTACTCTAGCTTAGGCAGAGTTGGCTAATGTTAACTCAATTATTTGGTCCTAATGGTGCAACATAGCTGCCTTCATGCCAGTTACCAGTTGCTCACAACCAACCAGCAGACTATCTGTTTGGAGTAAAGGCTGCACAAAAGAAACAGGAAATTCATATTAGGTTTTGGGTGTCCTTCCTCAATAGCATGATGGTTGCCTGAGCAGCTCTATGGATGAGGCTAATAAAGGAAAGAAACAAATGCAAAGCGTCTGTGAGTCCAGGACAAGAGTGGGTCCAGGTAGTAGGAGCAATCATAACTATGTGTGTGTGCACGTGCATGTGTGTGTGTGTGTGTGTATGTGCATGTGCATGTTTGTTTCAGTACAAGTGTGTAAATGTGGAGCCCAGAGGTCAAAGTTGGGTGTCATTCCTCAGGAACCATGTGCCCTGATTTTTGAGATAGGGCCTTTTTTTTTTCACTTGGAACTCATTAAGTAAACAAGTTGGTCCATGATTCCTAAAGATCCACTGTCTTACCTCTCCAGTTCTTGCTCCATGTCTGACTTCTGTGTGTAGGTGTGGGGAAGACGGTCAAACTCAGGTCTTCATGCTTTCCCAGCATGAAGCACTTTTCTGACTGAGTTATGAGTCGTTTTCCCAGGATCATCAAAATATTTGGAGAATGAATTGCAGTATTTGGAACTAACATTTTGAATATCAATTACTAAATCTGAACCACTATTAACATTTGCTAGGTATTCCCTAATTCAGATTGTCCTGAATATGGGCACTTCTCTAAAATTCACCAATGTAAAATGTTTGTTTTTTTTTTTTAAATCAGAGTTCAGTTTTTTTTTTTTTTTTATTCTTTTCTCACCATGATTTATAAGCCAATAGTCTACTCCGTGTAGAAGACTATTTCTTTCGGATGTGAGAACCTCAGGTGAAGGTGCAGGATTTTGCTGTATCTGTATAATCTTTAGAAACACATGGTTGCTTTTTTTCCTTGGTATGTTACTTTGGAGTCACGGGTGCTCATGGGTATATCTGCATTTAAGCTGGCAGGAAACAAAAAAGGACAAGAAAAGATGCATCTTTTCTTTAATGGGTATCAGAATCTGACTCCATCTCCTTCTACACTGAAGGAGCTTAATCCCAGACCACAAGTGGAGAAAGGAAACACAGTTTGCTGGGGATCAACCCATTGAGCTACAATACCACTACAGAACAACAAAGCAAGACACAAACCTGTGTTCTGTGTTCCTCCTTCTGTGCCTCATGTCCATCATTGTAGGAGCACAGGCTGTGCATTTCCTTCATTCAACTCCGAGGCACTGAAAGACTGGCACGAGGAATACCCCTGTGTCATTTTCCAGTTGTTGCACTGTCTTTATTTCTTCCCTGGTTTTACTTCCCCATCACCTAGAATCTAAATTTTATTTCTTAGTGAGACCTTCACTCGAATGCTGTGTCTTTAATATACTTTTTCCTATTTGTTCCCCATAGATTACCTACCAGCTTTTCAGCTGTTTTTGTTCAGTCCTTGCATGTTCTTTCTTGCTACTATGTTTGTTGTTTTTTATGCCATGCAGACTGGTATGCTGCAAGGGAAGCTATTTACTCCCACTGAACAAAACTGGATCTGTCACCTATGGATATGAATGTCATGGTATACCTCTTGTACTATTCCCATTCTATCAAACTTGAACATACTAAGACACATAATGGTGATATTACCTACATATCAGGCTTACACTGGATCCTAGTAAGTGCACAACAGGGTGTATCTATTACTCTCCTCATTTTTACTGCTATGTTCCAAATGCCTGACCAAACACTGACAATTCTGGCATAGATAATGGGCTTCAGTCCACCACAACAGGGGAGTTATAGGGGCTGGTGTTCCATGCAGCAGGAATCTGTGCTGCTAGGTTTACTTCTTGCAGACAGCAAGCAAAGTACAGGTAGAAAGTGGATCAAGTCTCTTTCAAGGCATGCCCCCACAAACACACTTCCTGAAGCAAAGCTCTACTTCATCATCTACTTCATCCACAGTCCTCCCAAACAGCCCCAGCATATGGGTGATGTGGGATTTCCCTCTGTATGTTGTGATTGCCATTAATGAATAAAGAAACTGCCTTGGCCTGTGATAGGGCAGAAGAACAGAGCTAGGCAGGGAAAGCTAAAATGAATGCTGGGAGAAAGAAGGGTGGAGTCAAAGAGAAGCCATGTAACCCCTCTGGAGCTGGACAGAAATTAACCCTGTAAGTAATAGCCACGTGGTGATACACAGATTACTAGAAATGGGTTAAATTCAGATGTAAGACTTAGCCAATAAGAAGCTAAAGCTAATGGACCAAGCAGTGATTTAATTAATACAGTATCTATGTGGTTATTTCGGGCCTAAGTGGCCAGGAACCAACAAGCAGCCTCCTCCTTACTACATATGGGGACCAAGTGTTTAAATACTAAAGGCTGTGGGGATATTTCTTGTTCAAACAACATCACTTGGCTTATCATATTTACTCATTAAAAGGAAATGGGAGCTATAATAACATCACTATCTCTACTTCAACACTGAGGTAGCTCAATCACAAAAAGCCTAAAAGATTTCTTAGATATGCTTTTAGTATATCATGGTGATTGGCTCTGTGTGTCTGATTTCTCTATCTTTTTTTTCATTAAAATAAGAAACAGCATGTGCTGCCCTTGTAATAACTCACAACCAAGTGTGATGCCAGCTCACCAGAGAATCTGATGCCCTCTTCTTCTCTCTTCAGACACCTGTACACACATGCACATACATATGCAGAGATGCCAGCACATTTGCAAAATAAAAAATAAAATAAACATTGTGGAAAGGAAGAAGTGAAAGATTTGTATGAAAAGAACTTCAAGTCTTTGAAGAAAGAAATTGGAGTAGGTATCAGAAGATGGAAAGATCTCTCATTCTTATGGATTGGTAGGATTAACATAGTGAAAATGATCACGTTACCACAAACAATCTACAGATTCAATGTAATCACCATCAAAATTCCATCACAATTATTTATAGACCTTGAAAGAAGAATGCTCAACTTCTTAAGGAAAAAAACAAAACCCAGAAGAGCTAAAACAATCCTGTACAATAAAAGAACTTCTGGAGGTATCACCTTCGCTGATTTCAAACTCTACTACAGAGATATTGTAGTAAACATAGCATGGTATTGGCATAAAAACAAACAGGTTCATCAGTAGAATTGAAGCAAAGACCTAAACATAAACTCACACAGCTATGGACACTTGATTTTTGGCAAAGAAGCCCAAATTATACAATGGAAAGAAGAACTATTTTCAACAAATGATTCTGGTCTCACTGGATGTTTGCATGTAGAAGAATGCATATCCATATCTATCACTCTACCCAAACCTCAAGTCCAAGTGGATCAAAGACCTCAACATAAAACCAGATACAGTGAGCCTGATAAAAAAGAAAGTGGGGAATAGCCTTAAATGCACTGGTACAGGAGACAATTTCCTGAACATAACACCTTTTGTACACTAAGACCAACAATTAACAAATGAAACTGAAAAGCTTCTGTAAGGCTAAGGACACTGTCAATAGGACAAAAAAAGGCAGCCCACAGAATGGGAAAACATTTCATCAACTCCACATCTAACAGAAAGATAATATCCAAAATATATGAAAACTCAAGACACTATATACCAATAACCTAAATTTTACAATTAAAAAATGGGGTACAGATCTAAAGAGAGGATTCACAACAGAAGAATCTCAAATGTCCAAGAAACACTTAAAAACATTCTTAGCCACCATGAAAATGCAAATCAAAATGACCCTGAAATTCCATCTTATACCTGTTAGAATGGCTAAGATCAAATAGACAAATGACAGCTCATGCTGGCAAAGATGTGCTTGTGTGAGTACAAACTTGTATAACCACTTTGGAAATCAATATGGTGGCTTCTCAGAAAAATTGGGAGTTGATTTACCTCAAGACACGGCTAAACCACTCCTGGGAATGTACTCAAAGAACAAGCCACCATATACAAGGACACTTGCACAACTATGTTCATAGCAGCTTTATTCATAATAGCCAAAACTGGAAATAAC